>NC_054383.1:38744572-39044572 GCF_017654675.1 Xenopus laevis | reverse complement strand
TTGTCCAGCTCGTCGTGTTTGGAAAAATTACCTGCCAGCAATCAATGGAATTGTCTTTCTTGTGGACTGCCTAGATCATGGGCGCCTTATGGAGTCTAAAGTTGAGCTCAATGTAAGGAATAAAATGTTATATGTTTAAACAAAAATATTACTTATGGAGTGGCTTGAATTGGTGCATTGTGTTCTTGAATTCATGTTTATGAAATAATTCTGGTCAGTTGGTTATAGGGCTGTGCCTAAAGACCTTTTCTAGCCCTTTGACAGTGCTGTGTTAAATTTTTGGTGTTGAGAAACACAATATTGTGTTAAGACAGTTCAAAATATCTTACAGTGGCAGTATCTACTTCTGCGCCATATAGCAGCTATCTTTGTCATTAGTGATGTGCGGGTTGAGAAAAACTCGACCCGCACCCGACCCTAACCTATTGCTCCTCGACCCGCACCCGACCCTAACCTATTGCTCCTCGACCCGCATCTGACCATAACCTATTGCTCCTCGACCCGCACCCGACCCTAATCTGCTGCTCCTCTACTCTCACCCGACCCTAACCTGCTGCTCCTCGACCAGCACCTGACCGTAACCTGGCACACTCCCATATTTATATGCTCCCAACCACCCCACTGTGATGTTACCGAGGCGAAAATGGGACAGAAGGCAGCCGAGGACATTGTGCGGAAGTCGGGCCAAACCCACCCGACCCACGGGCTTCGGATCAGCCTGCAAATCCTATTGCCTATATAATGGCCAAGATGGCGGCACTTGTGATTTCTTAATTTTTGCCTTTGTCCATTTTTTAACAGCAAGAATGTTGCAGTTCAGGGATATGGGACCTGTTATCAAGAATGCTTAGGACCTGGGGTTTATGGATAACTGGTCTTTCTGTAATTTGGGTCTCCATACCTTAAGTCTACTAAAAAAATCATTTAAACATTAATTCAACCCAATATAGTTTTTTGCCTCAATTGAGAAATAATTCTATCTTAGATTGGATTGAGTACAAGATGCTGCCTTTTGATTACAGCCAAAAATTGAGTTTTTAATTATTTGATTAAAATGGAGTCTATGGGAGATGGCCTTTCTGTAATTCATAGCTTTCTGGATAATTGGCTCCTGCATAATGGACCCCATACCTGTATAATAAAACTTTTTTTTTTTTTTTAGAGCACTGTTAATCAGTTTAGTGGGGGTTCTTTGGGAATAAAAAGGCGGAGGTGACATACAATATTTCCTGTAACTAGAAGCAATAAGATAAGGACAGAAACACATGGGAATACCTCTCAAGGATGTTTTCAAACTTGCTGAAAATAATTTTTTTTTTTTTTTTTTTTAAACATTGTTTTCAAGTTAAATATATCACAGTCTGCTGTTAACCTCATTTTGATTTGCCAATGATTTGGCTTCATGATGTTAAATGCTATTATAAGTAAATGATGCTCTCGTTGCCCAGTAACTAGGCTTGTAAAAACTAGAGCTGTTATTAATGGGTTACTAGACTAGGTAAACCACCTTCTTGCTACTACACACATCCTCCAGGGTAATACTTTTGTAAACATGGTAATCAGTTCCATGAAACTCAGTTTATCCTACAGTGTTGTTTTTTGCTTTCGGAGAAGCCTTCTTTCCATAGACTACCTTCTTCTTGAGCAATCTGTACTCCAGAGGGACAGTGGCTAATTAAAAGAAGGATGGATATATATATATCATAACCTATTTATATGTCTGCATGTCCATAAAATATCCTCACTCTCAGTATCGAAGCTCTTTGTACTTTGTCAAAGTATGCAGCGTAAAATAGCACACAGACACTAATGGTTAATGATCTGCTTTCTTTTCTATAGGCACTCATGACTGATGAAACAATATCTAATGTGCCAATTCTCATCCTGGGGAACAAAATCGACAGGCCAGAAGCAATCAGTGAGGAAAAACTGAGGGAAATCTTTGGATTATACGGACAGACCACAGGAAAAGTAAGTAGAACATCCTAAGGGGGTGTTCTTATTTTGTCTGTCTCTTCTACTCTTGTTTTTGAGGGCCTATAAAAATCTCCAGTGAAGGTGATTTTAAAAATTCTATTCATCATTTGGTGGTTTGTCAGAAATGCATTATTTTGGTGTTATATTAAAAAGTATGTGTACTGCTATGAAGTCAACACCCATATTCTCTCTGCTGTGCAGCTAATTGCTAACTATCTCTGCAGATGCTTTTATTTTTTAAATGTGACTTGTAGTATGTAGATTTTAGATGTGTTTGGTATAAAGCAGAGGTTTTCAACTTCTTTTGCTCAAGGCCTCCTTTGCAATTCACTCTTTAGTTAGTGCCTTTCCCAGACATCTTTTAATTATCATTCTGTATCTTGAGAGCAAGATTTGTGCCAGCATACATGTACAACATATAAAGTAAATCTTGAGTTGCAGAGATAGGGAAAAAGGAATTATTTTTTCCAATAAATACAAGCTAGCAGTTACAATAATAATGCACATTTTAACTTAGAATAAAATTGGTTCATTTCACTGACAAATGTAGCCTAGTTGCTTTGGGATCTGAAAGACCTATGTTTTATAGGCATCTGGTAGGTTCCTCGTAAGCTTGTTTCTTCCTTGAGTCAGAAATGTGCAAAAGGCCAAGCATTTTCCCTGTTCCTCTGCTACTTCAGAACAAATCTGCTTGGTTTGTTATCTGAACTGTGAGCTATTTTAACTTGTTTATTTTTTCTATATATGTTTAAAATATACATATAGAGGCCCATTTAACAAAGTTCGGATTTCGAATTCATGAGAATGTTTTTTCATTCAAATATACTCTCAATTTGACTGGAAGGTTATTTAAGAAAAAATTTGAATGGCTTTATTCTATCGGATTCGGTTCCGACCCAAAAATTGTATTCGATTTTTATTCAATTAGTACAAAAAAAACCGAATGTCGGGAAAGCTAATTAACCTCTCCAAATGGCTCAACAGACCTCTGCCATGGACTTTTACTTGAATTTGGCAGGTGGGGAATATTTGGATTAGAACTGTTTCCATGGTCGGTGTGATAAAGCTCACATTCAAATTTACATTCGAATAGGGGGATTAAAATTCAAATGTGTAAATTTTGACACTCAAAATTTTGAATTCGAATTTACTATTCGACCCTTGATAAATCTGCCCCATAGTCTCTTCAGAGACTATATTACTATTCACTATATTATTAATTACTTCAGTCTCCATCACTGAGGCATAAATAGGAACCCTATTTTAAGTGTTAGATATTGACCCTAACAGCTGTGAGCAAATCCATTTGCACATGCCTGGCAGATTTGCTTTCCTGTTGTTTGTTTGACATTTCTAAGATTCAACCTTAAGTTGGCCATACACATGCCACACAAATCCATCTTTGTTTCGTATCTTCTTGGCCCGTATTGTGGCCTGAGTAACAAGACTGATATCTATGTACTATGCATATTTGTGATTAGAAATGTTAGAAAATATGTTTTAAAAAATGTATTAACCAGTGCGGAATACATACATTTTTAGCTTCTTGTGTTTGGCTTCAAAATATATACAGGTATGAGAACTGTTATCCAGAATGCTCAGGACCTGGGTGTTTCCGGATAACAGATGAACCCAGTAGGCTGGTTTTGCTTCCAATAATGATTAATTATATCTTAGTTTGAATAAAGTACAAGTTACTGTTTTATTACAGAGAAAAGGGAAATCATTGTTAAAAGTTTGGCTTAATTGATTATAATGGAGTCTATTGGAGACAGCCTTCCCGTCATTCGGAGCTTTCCGGAAAAAGGATCCCATGCCTGTACTACCAATTCTCCTTTCAAATCCCGCTGTTGCAATCGTTGTATCAACGGTATATTAATATAAAAGACTAAGTAGCCTTGCTAAACTCTGAGGCTAGATTCTAACCCCCCCCCCCCAAATAAAAAAAAAAAAATAGCTAGGCCCATCCTTGGAAGAGTTTATTTCCTCAATTGAGTTGGTAACGTATATTATATCATCATAATTTACTTATACAGTGCCAGTAAGTTTCGCCAAGCAACATTCATTTATAACAAACAAGGGTTACAGAGTACAAATAGGATCATAGGGCCCTGCTGGCATGTAAAATGTACAGAAATATGCAAATGTATTTACTGATATAATAAAAGATCAGATCTTTAAGTCTTGTTCCTAATTCCCCAGGGTAATGTGCCACTGAAGGACCTAAATGCTCGCCCAATGGAAGTGTTTATGTGCAGCGTGCTGAAGCGGCAAGGATATGGAGAAGGTTTCCGTTGGCTATCCCAGTACATTGACTGAATTTAACCCTCTCCCCTCCCCCTCACCCACCACCCCCTTCCCACTACTTCTTTCCTTTCCTTGGATCGGCAAGAAAATAAAAACAAGGTTATGCTGAGTTCGACTCCTCTGGACTTTATCCTGACGGACTTCTCTTTCAGAGTGATGCAGACTCACACAGGCAGTGATTAACACAGTGCAACAACCAGGAGTCTTGTGGGGAAACGTCGCTCTGATCAAGAGTTCATTGATTTCAAAAGAAAACAAGTCTATTTTTTAAAGAATGTCCATGTAAACTGTGCCCTCTTTTCTTTTAAATCACTGTTTGGTCCAGAGTTTGTATTAGGCTTTTTTTTATTTTAATCTACGTATTTAATGGTATTTAGATATTTCACAACAACAATGCTGAACCAAGTTTCATGACCTTATAAGTCCGCAATAAACATACTTTTGCGCTGGCATGCTCTTCAACGGTGATTTTGCTTTGGCAAGCCTGCCTGATGTCTGAACGGTGGTGGGGTAAATAAATGGAACCTCTTCAGCAGTCGACACTTTTACATTCTTGTCTTGTTGCTGAATGGAGTGGAAATTAGCAGAGGTCATAATAACACAGACACTTACTTACTACTCTGTTTTTATTCTTTGATCTGGTTATATAGGTGAATACTTTAGTCTTAAAAATTTAATTAACCTGGTTTTAATGTAATATAACATTCTCCAAAAGTAAGAGATGAGTGCATGCCCCCCTGAGGGAACTGTATACTATGAGCAGTTAATTAATACCTTAGTTTATTTTGTATAACCCTTAAATGGATACTGTCATGGGAAAACATGTTTTTTTCCAAACACATAAGTTAATAGTGCTGCTCCAGCAGAATTCTGCACTGAAATCCATTTCTCGACAGAGTACACAGATTTTTTTATATTCAATTTTGAAATCTGACATGTGGATAGCTCCCTAACACAAGATAACAGCTGCCTGGTAGATCTAAGAACAGCACTCAATAGTAAAATCCCACTGAGACTGATTCAGTTGCATTAAGTAGGAGAAATAACAGCCTGCCAGAAAGTACTTACATCCTAAAGTGCAAGCACAAGTCACATGACTGGGGGGCAGCTGGGAAACTGACAATATGTCTATCAGATTTTAAAATTGAATACAAAAAAATCTGTTTGCTCTTTTGAGAAATGGATTTCAGTGCAGAAGTCTGCTGGATCAGCACTATTAACTGATGCGTTTTGGAAAAAACATGTTTTCCCATGACAGTATCCCTTTAAAGCAGTCTTGTAGTGGCCTTTTAGCTACAGGATTACATACGTATGGCAATTTAGAGAATATATATATAAAAAAAAATCTTATTACTTTGGTTTTGGTTGGAGGTGTTTAGAGCAGCGCCTTCTTTTAATAAACTGATCCCAGTCAGATATACCAGCTTGCACTGTGACAGTACCATTTCAGTGCCATGGGGGATTAAAATTAAATACTTTCCTTTGTTAGAAAAGACCTATTGTATTTTAATGTAGACAACCCTTCCCTGTAGTCAAAAATTTTGAAAGCACTTAGGAGGCATACTGTATGGAGTGGTCTGTAGACATGCTGTGATGTCAGCTGGTTATATTCTACCTTTTGGCCAGAAATGGCTGTGCAACAATAATTATTTGCCATACAGCAAGTTTGAGATGTTGATGTCATGCAATGATGATGTCATACAAAGAACTATGTGGGGCCCTTTGGGAGACTGGGGTACATACAATTTGCAAGGTACAGATCAGGACTGTGACCTCCTGTTGGACAGTTGTGGTTTAGTCCAAAAATGCAAACTCTCTGTTTTGATTACATATTTTTTATTAGGATAGGCAGGGCTGTGTTAATATAAAATACAAGAAGGGGTTGGCGTTCTAGTTTCTTTCATACTGGTAAAGAAGTCTCACTGGTAACGTTTTAACAATGAGGGATAATCGAATTCTAATATAATGGTCATATATTAACGTGTGTGAAGGTAAGGATATTTCTTTTGCAAGACAAAAACCATTTCTGTCCTTGTAAATGGACCTGAATTCAAGAATATTTTGATCTCTTCAAATACTCTATGTAACATAAACCATACTGTGCTTCACAATAAAACCCTGTTTTTGGTTTTTTTTTTTTTCTTGCCAGCAATTAATTTGCAAAACGTTTATCTAGAAGTTGAATAAAGTGGTCATGTGATAAAACACTGCACATTTGTATGTTATTTTGACTTTTAGAACTGGGTAGTGTGCCATGTAGGAGTCCTTGTTCCCATTCTAACCTTCTTTTATAGCCTGATGAATGGAAAGCTAGCACAGTTCTTTCTCTAGTTTTGCAAGACCATGCATAACCATCTTTTGTCCTCCTATAAACTGTATATTGATTGCATGGTTCGTATGTATTGTATACACAAACTTACATACCTTCCAACTGTCCGTTTTTTTTTCACGGGACAGTCCTGATTTTGACAGCTCAGCCTGCAGTCCATGATTGTTAATGAAATGTCCCGACTTTCTCTTTGATCTCCTGCACTGAACAGCCAGAAAAGATACAAAGTTTCTGAAATTTATTTAAATAGAGAGTAGTGATGTGCAGGTTGGCCCATGGGTTTGGGTTGGGCAGTTCTGTCTGCTCTACACTCTTGTGACCTTACACTGCCGGCTTCCTGTTTTATAGGTGTGTACTTGTCCCTCCCCTTTTGTGATCTTATGTGCAGGTCTATAGAAGTGAGGGGGCGGATTCGGGTTGAGTCTGGTGCAGGTCGAGTTTTTCTCGACCTGCACATCACTTGCAGAGAGCCCAGAATACGCCGCACTTGGACTTTGATGCTTTTGCGATAATTAAAGATAAGCAAAGATACAATTGTAACTATTCATGATAAGCAAGTCTCTTGGGAGAGCTGAGACTTAAAGGGCAATTTACCTTAATTAGCAAAACTGTTATAACACATAAAACATGACCCTAAAACCTCCAGAAATGTGTTAAAATAATGTGTAAAATGGACATGGTATTTAGGGGCGTGTGGCCATAAAATGGGCGTGGTAACAATGTTACTGCGATACATGCAGCAGATTCTTTCTTTTTTTTTCAATTTTTTGAGATGTTGGGAGGTGTATTCTAATGGTGGTACTTTTTAGTACATTCGGGAGCGTGGTGTGGTGCACTTTTATATTTTTTTATTAAACATAAACATGAATGCGAGAATCAAAACAAATTTATTTTAAACAAGATTATGCAGCATTTGTCGTGGTTTTCACTTGGTCACAGTAAAACATACCAGGATGTATGCAGTATGCTGTAAGACAAATTCTATCCACAAATTCCATCTTTATTTTCATCTAAATGGGATGTTCACTTTGGACATGTTTATATTTCTGACCCAGGAACAACTGTGTAATTTATATATCTGTAAAGATCTCTATACATTCATTGTGGCATCTGCGCCATGATCTTGTAGAAAGAACAAGAAAGGAGTGCAGGAAAGATGGCACCGTCGGAATGCCTTCGGCCTCTTGTTTTTATATGGTCATGAAACTCCTCGGTAACTTATAATATCCTTATAATTTACAAGAGGGGGTACTTTATTCATGATATATACTGAATATAGTCCAGCAGGATACCTGCACTCTTGAAAAATGAAGTTAATTTGCCTGGGTGCAGATTCCACAATTCATCCATATCATCCAAAAATGAGGACTCACAGGACTTGAAATAAAGAAATTTTTAATAAAGGTTAAGACACGTTTCGGCCCACCCGAGGCCTTTCTCGGGGTGGGAGAAGGCCTCGGGTGGGCTGAAGCGTTAATCTTTTAACCTTTATTAAACAATTTCTTTATTTTAAGTCCATGAGTACAAGACCTTATACTGTTGGTGTATATTGCTCCCTAAAGCAGAACATGACCAGCTTGCGGAAGTGCCCAAAGGCAACCTGCCCAACCCCAAACGCAAGTATTGAGTCCCAAACCGCCAAGCCTCCCCCCACCACCACCACTAGTTTTGCATGTGCAAGAATGCTGGCGCTCACTCCAATCAAAGCGGTCTTTCCCATCCGGGACCTAAACTGACCTAGGGATAAGCAGAGGAAGTAGGTACCTAGTAGGTAACATTCATCCTCCATGAACATTCCTTCTCTTGTAGTTGAGCGGAAGCAAGTCCTACCCAACAATGCTGAAAATATCTCTTCTAAACCATGCTTGAGGGACATGCTCTCCAGTTTTATGCTCACCCACCCTAGTTATGTGTGTGTGTATATACATACATAACTAGGGTGGGTGAGCATAAAACTGGAGAGCATGTCCCTCATGCTGTGCTGTACAGCCTCTAACTGATATAGCATCCCCACGATCTAATATATACACTTGACACACACACACTCTATCTCTCTCGAGCGGAAGCAAGTCCTACCTTTCGCATGTCTGGAATTGACTTGAAAGGCTAACAATTGATTCTTGAAAGAAAGTGCTGGCACCATCCTGCAACTGCCCAGGATTAGCCATCAACCACACTACTGTCTGCAATACCTACTTCACAACACCTAGAGCTTTTCAGTGGAATTTGGGACACAACTTCATAAAGCCACTCAAACCATCACCCATTTCCGTTTCTTGATCATTAATTGTCACTATGTGGGCAAATTAAATCTCAGGCGCTACATTTCGGATATCATGACTATGTCAGTGAAAGCTACTGCATGACAGAAGGCTCAAACTGTGGCATCAAATGTAGTGATATAAACTGAAAGAGGGTGACATGCCATCACAAAGCACCTGCATGATACACATACAATTAGTATATATTGATGAAATACATTAGTGATCCTACTTTTGTAATAACTTGGGGGCGAACAACAATAGACTATCTCCTGGTAGGATATAATGATATTAGTCATTTTTTGTGTCAGGGTAGAGTGGTTTGTATGTTTTGTTTGCTGTTATTATTATAACAAACTTTAAGTTTTGATTTTTAATCTACAGCGGAGATGATTGCAGCAAGTTTGGCAAAGATGGCAGCGCCTTTTCAGCAAACAGGCTCACTGACCTAGTGTCTAAGGTAATTAATTCTATTTACTGCGGTGGTGCCTAACACATTGGCATCCCACCCGTGCATTTGCCTTGACTTGTCCTTGGTCCTTGCCAGCTGATTTTTGAACACCCAGTGTTCCATTGATATATCAAGCAATAAGTCCATAATTGCCTAAAAATGTGGAAAAAGATATTTTATTATATGTGCAACAACAAAAAAGTGATCTGTAAAGCGCCATATGTCCCAAGTTCTCAATACCAAATATGTATAGTTTTATGTTGTTTAGACCCATATAGATCAAAAACTCACAACAGCACAATACCAAACTTCAGAAATTAGCATACTTTGCTTCAATACTCTGCACCACACTGACAAGCCGCAGTAAGTCAGACCAGTTTTTATAAACTTGCATACTTCAAGCTATTTTCTTACATTGCCTTAGGTACAAGGATACAACATCATTAAAGGGATACTGTCATGGGAAAAAAAAAATTCAAAATGAATCAGTTAATAGTGCTGCTCCAGCAGAATTCTGCACTGAAATCCATTTCTCAAAAGAACAAACAGATTTTTTTATATTCAATTTTAAAATCTGACATGGGGCTAGACATTTTGTCAATTTCCCAGCTGTCCCCAGTCATGTGACTTGTGCCTGCACTTTAGAAGATAAATGCTTTCTGGCAGGCTACTGTTTTTCCTTCTCAATGTAACTGAATGTGTCTCAGTGGGACATGGGTTTTTACTATTGAGTGCTGTTCTTAGATCTACCAGGCAGCTGTTATCTTGTGCTAGGGAGCTGCTATCTAGTTACCTTCCCATTGTTCTTTTGTTTGGCTGCTGGGGGGAAAAAGGCAGGGGGTGATCACTCTAAATTGCAGTACAGCAGTAAAGAGTCACTGAAGTTTATCAGAGCACAAGTCACATGACTTGGGGCAGCTGGGAAATTGACAAAATGTCTAGCCCCATGTCAGATTTCAAAATTGAATATAAAAAAAATATAAAAAATATAAAAAAATCTGTTTGTTCTTTTGAGAAATGGATTTCAGTGCAGAATTCTGCAGGAGCAGCACTATTAACTGATTCATTTTGAACATGAATGTCAAGGATCACCTAAACGGTTTTGTACCAATACACCTAGTATTACTAAACTATATAGCATGGTGATAATACCTAAGTTTAACTTTTCAACAGCTGCCCAGAACACACTGAGCACGTGCAGTGCCACTGACCAGAGGCGGGCCAAGCAGGCCGGGCGCCTTAGGTAGCCAGCCTGCTCGCCCCTTTCCCCCGTCACTCGCATGCGCAGTAAAGACTTTCCCGGCGCGCATGAACGTGAACCGAAACGCCACTCGAGCGTGCGGCGCTTATTGCAAACAGATTTCCAGGTGGGTTCGGTCTAGGGGTAGGCAGAAGAGGTAGCTGCCCAGCGCCCCCCAATCATTGCACCCTAGCAGCTGCCTCTTCTGCCTACCCCTAGTTCCGGCCCTGTCACTGACACTCCTAACAAAATCCAAAGTGGGAAGCTTCTAATCACAATTTTACAACTTCCTAGCTATATAACTTTTAGAGTTTAGTTATCCTTTAAAGCTATTTTAACCATTAATATGGTCATATTTATCTGTTTTAATAATTCTGAATTATAGCAAGTGTATTTGGGGACATGTTAGGATAATGATTTGTATGTGTGAAAAAAAGAAAGGGATCCACCACCCACGGCCTATTTGTTTTGTATAGTGATACGATATGTGATTGTGAGCAGCTTTCCTAAACACATTAATTTGAAATTAAAAAAAAGTTATTTGTAGGTGCAATTGCTATTAAAAGCAGTACATGATTGGCTATTTACATTCTCTGCACTGCTGCCTCTGACTCCCGAAACAATGTTGCAAAAACCGAGAGGAGACGACTCACGTTACATTATTTTAAGAGTCAGACCTAGAGACCAGAAAGAGAAACAAACAGAACTAATTGATTTATAATGGTAAGCTGCTTACAATTCTTTTTTTTTTCATGATGCAAGAAAAAAAAAAAAAAACAGTTTTTGAGTGAAGGACCTGAAGGTTGCTGCTTTAGTCTTGTCTGTGCTGGCTGGCTACAGCAATCATTATAACCCACCTATAAGGAGGGGCTTGCTCTGACATTACTGAAATAAAAATATTTAAACAAAATTAGTGAGAGCAGTAGATTTCAGAAAAACATCAAACTGGTACTTGGTACCACGCAGGCAGATCTACTTCATGAGCTGAGACAAGATAAAAGTAAAAAACAATAGACGCATAGATGCGGCCTCGATCCGATAGGATTTTTTAACCTGCCCATTCGAGATCTGGCCGACTTTCAGGTCAGATATTGATTGGGGAAGCCCGTTGGATGGCCCCACACACGGCAATAAGCTGCTGACTCTGCAGTTTTTATAAGCCCGTGTATGGGGGCCTTTACTATATTGTGCAGGGATTGCTGGGAAGTGAATGAAGATGGGAAAGTAGCCCAGGCCGCTGCACTTTTTGCAGAAAGAAAAGTAAGAGGTTGTCTTAATTCTGGTCAGGGTACCTGCCTGGAGTATTTATATCTGCGTGGGTTTCACAAAACATTGTGGAAAAATGACAAAAATGACCCTTGTGTGTGTGTGACAATGTGTCTGGGATATAAACTAAGCTGCAATGGGACAGGGCTTGATGTTTATGTTGACCAGACTCTGTAAATTGCAGCATAAGATGTTGGTCCTTAGGATGGTAGCCTGTATTTACATAGGGGGAAACAGTACAAAGATTCAGGGCTGGTGAAACTGGAAGTCAATTGTATTGAAGTGGTTACACTGCACTCCTGGAACTTTACTCACTTCTTCTGCTTTAGTGGTGCTGGTTATCCTCCGGCCTGACGAGGCCCTCCAATAGTAGCAATTTCAATTATGGATCCGCACACACCAATTTTCTGCAGTTTTCTTTAATTTTTATTCACCACCAATATCAAATATCAATACAATACAATATCAAATGTGAAAAAACACCTTTATAGGCTTATTTTTATCTTTAAAGGCTTACCTTTATAGGCTTACTTTTAAAAGTATGAAACCTAAATGGGGAAATATAAGAAAAATGATAATTAGATCACATGTAACAATGTAGGCGGAGCTAAGCCTATAAAGGTGTATTTTCACATTTGAATGTATATCCTGACGAAGGGAGGTTGTACCCCCCGAAACGTTGATATTGGTGGTGAATAAAAATTAAAGAAAACTGCAGAAAATTGGTGTGTGCGGATCCATAATTGAAATTGCTACTGGTGAAACGGGAGCCACAGCCTTTTTGTATCACTCAGAGGGCCTGATTCTCTGAAGCTCTGCATAGCTGCTACATAGTTATGGCCTCTCTGTCCTTAGTGTTCAGGTTACTCAATCCATTCTGAATTTGCTAAGAAAACTGCCTGAAGTAATAAAGAAATATGTAACTTTATTTTGATTTCAAATATATCACATATATACAGATGCTGCACTTAATTCTAATATCTCTTTATAACATTCATATTCAACTCTGGGAGGAGACATGTCCAAAACCACACATACTAAATGATTCAAGAAGCATTAAAATACTACAAATCATCCCCAACATGGTATAAAATGTGTAAATTCCACTTTCGGAAGACTGAAATTCCCTCTAATGCTTTTGGCTTCGCTTCTACCTGAGATTTTTTTCTTTTTTTACTTGACACATCAAAATACAACACTGCCTCCTGCTGGTCATGTTCTGGTTTGTAATCTTAATAAATATGAATTCAGATATAGTTGCTACATCAAATAAAGGAAAAAAAAAAAACGAAAAGGGTAGGGTATAGGGATGTAGCGAACGTCGGAAAAAAAGTTCGCGAACATATTCGCGAACTTGCGTCAAAAATGCGAACGGTTCGCGAACGTCGCGAACCCCATAGACTTCAATGGGAAGGCGAATTTTAAAAGCTAGAAAAGACATTTCTGGCCAGAAAAATGATTTTAAAGTTGTTTAAAGGGTGCAACGACCTGGACAGTGCCATGCCAGAGGGGGATCAAGGGCAAAAATGTATCTGAAAAATACATTGTTGACACAGCGCTGCGTTTTGTGCTGTAAAGGGCAGAAATCACACTACGTCACTCAGGTGATGTTTCTGGACACGGAATGTGAAAAAGCTCACACAGCTAGGTGGCACTTGGTTAAAGACTGGGCAAACAATGCCTGCAAGGGCAACGTATACACTACAGCAGTGGTGGATACGGAATATATTATTGCTGCTTGAAAAACGTCACTCAGGTGGTGTTTCTGGAGACGGTATTATTATTGATATTTAGACAGAATGTGAACAAGCTCACACAGCTAGATGGCCACTGGGCAAATAATGCCTGCAAGTGCACTACTATTGGTGCACTACTATGAAGAACAGCAAACAGCACTGGACACCTTAAAGAACAGTAAGATAAGTAAAATAAAAAAAAAATTATATGTATATTAAAAAAAAATTCTCGGGTTGGTGCTGCTGAACTACTAGGAGCAGCACAGTAGCACACCAGTCCCACTCCCCAACACTGCTAGACTAATAGCACTTGGCTGTTAAAGTAGCAAAGTAAAACAACAAAAAAGAAAATAAAAGCAGTCCTTACAAGGACTATTGGGTTATTACAGCAGTCAGCAGATGAGATCAGAAGAGATCAGTGCCCACAGCAGGCAGCTACATACAGAGCACTGCAGTAGAAGGTAGATTACTAGCCAGCAAAGCTACCCTAAAATGTCCCTCAAATCCCTGCAGACTTCTGTCCCTCCAATACAGAGCAGTATCAAGTAGATTACTAGCCAGCAAACTTACTATCAACTGTCCCTCAAAGAAATCAGTGAAATCAGTAACAGCTCTCTCCCTACACTAGCTCTTGCAAGCACACACAGGCAGAATGAAAAAACGCTGCAGGGCTTCAGTTTATATATGGAAGGAGAGTGGTCCAGGGGGTGTGGGGGTGGTCCAGGAGGGAGAGCTTCCTGATTGGCTGCCATGTATCTGCTGGTCTGGGGTGAGAGGTCAAAAAAAAGCGCCAGGTAAGGCGAACCCAAAATGGCGAACGACGCGCGACGTTCGCGAACATTCGGCGAGCGCGAACAGCCGATGTTCGCGCGAACAAGTTCGCCGGCGAACAGTCCGCGACATCCCTAGTAGGGTAGAAATATGGCACATTATGTTTTGGAGTTCTGTACCATTACTATTAGGGATTATTTTGCTGCAGCCACTGATTCTGCAGAGTTGGAGAAAGTTTGTATTAAACAATACAAAAACGATAAAATCCACATTAGATTATTACATGACAACACAGGACCCAGTGTAGTCTGACTATTCTGATTATTAATTAACTATTCTGATTATTAATTTTGCTGTATTGGCTTCTGGCAGACATGAGAGAAATGTGGACTGAATGCTTCACTCTTTAAATTACTCCCTATATCTGTTGCCCAATATAAATACAGTAGGCCTGTTGTGAATTTTAAAAAACAGTGTTGCACACTCATTGGTCGCTTGGATAACTGTGTTTTTTTAGGCATCTCTTTCATGGTGAATTTTTACAGAATATACAAAAATATTAGGCAATAGTAAATGTCGTTATGTTGCAGCAAATACATTACACAAGTCCAGGGAACCTTAATAAAGTCAATAGAGTTGTTATAATGCCCTACACATGAGCCCACTGTAAAATAATGTTCCATATGTTAGAAAATGTATGGGGGAAACCAGTTAAACAAAAATATTTTTTAGGACTTTTGCAGCCTATCACCCTGAAAAAAGGAAAAGACGCCAGCATTTTTTGAACTTTGAAGTTTTTCAACTCACAGAATATGATGTAAGTAACTGAAGATTGAGGAAGATCTATGCACTCCATTGCACTTTGCCTGGTCTGAGCTGGTGAAGGCAAGTCTGGTGATAGAGGTAACGTTCAGTAAAATCCGCATCTTAGTGAATTTGTGGAATATCGTCCATTCGCCAGAGCAAAAAGTCGTCTGCCGATAGAGTGCAAATCACCACAGCGTCAATCTCTTTTGGCGCCTGCGTTAGTAAATCGGTGAATTCCCTGCGAGCAGTAGTGCTGGCCAATCCACTTCGCCTTTTAGTAAATCTGCCCCTATGGCTTCAGTTTACTAAACGATGATAAATGACGATAACTGAAAGTAACAGAAATTATACCACAGCTGGTTTCCTAACTGTGATCACTTCTGTCATTTTGGTTTATTCAGCGCACACAAGTTTTTGCCTACTATTGTATCCATGCTACTTAAGCTGTTTTCGCAATGTTTAGTTCAAGATTATTGCCCCATTTTTGCCAAATAACAACAAAATTGATGCCAATTTCTATTGCATTTCCAAGTGAAAACCCCCAGAAATGTTATTGTAGGTGAATGTCAGTTTTGTTTAACCTTTTAAATGCCACAGATCGTAGAATCTACGTTCTGTGGCAAAGGTACTTGAAATGCCACAGAACGTAGATTCTACGTTCTGCAGCATTTCCTGTTTCAGGAGCGGAGGAGCGGCTGTTAGAGCCGCTCGCTCCGTTCCTGCTCGATCCCCTGCCCCTAGGCAACGAGCAGAGCAGGGGATCGAGTGGCCCCTGGGGCGCGATCGCCCAGGGGCCCAAAAACAGCAGCAGGCACGTGTTACTTACGTGTCCTGCTGCTGCAGCCTGCACCGGATCGTCGATCTCCGCCCCCACAGCACACAGACAGGAACCACGAGGCAGATGTCTTCCAGGGGCTCTTCCTGATCGCCTGCAACAGTCTCCAGCGATTTTTTCAGGTTAGTGCAACAATTACACACACAAACACACCAACACACACTTATTACAGTAATACACACTTAGATTCACACTTACACACACTTACACATACATTTTTGGGGATTGGGGGGGTCACTTACACTCACTGCACTTACACACATGTGCACACGCACACACGCGCACATAACATGTAATTTACCATTTGTACACACGCACACGCACATACATGGCATTGTGGCCTTTTTTTTTTTTTTCTTATCGCATCGTTTCTTTTTTTGGCTGAAAAAAATGTTTTATTGCCATTACGCATAGCGTATTCGCTAACCGTACTGTGCAATACCTTTTGTATGTTATTTCGGTGATTATATTGCAATTTTGGGTATTTTGGTGCATTTTTAGCCATTTTATTGAATTTTTAGCCATTTTATTGCATTTTCAGCTCTGCATATATTGTGTTCACTTTTTTCTAGCCGTATAACCTGTTTGGCCCATCTAAAATATTCAAACTGTGATTCTGACAGCTGATAACACTAGTCTGGAAAAAAAACATTGATTTTTGTGGTTTTATTGGATTTTTTTGCATTTCACCCTTTACTGCCTTATTTTGTTTTGCCTTGTAAATTTTATCTACTATATATCCATTTGGGGGTCTCTGTGCGCCACATAGTTTGGTATATCTATGCATTTTGGGCATCAAAGTGTTCAGTAGACCTCTGGCGTTCATATTTAGGATGTTTTATGCTGATACGTTACGAAATGTGGGGCATATAATGGGGTAAAATTCAAGCTTTCTGACAATTTTCAGAAATTTGATAAAAACCGTTATGTTCAGCATTGCTTTGCAGTTTGGCAGTTTGCAGTAGAAACACTTATTTACCCATATTGGATTCGTCAGAATGTGTACTTTCTGAAAATATATGGTTTTCTGGGGTCTTTGTACTGTTAGGGGGGTCTAATGTCGCATAATACACACACCAGGTGCTTATATTGCAGCAGCCAGCGCGTCAGCTGTGAAAATGTATATACACTATTGTCATTTGGGGGTCTCTGTGCGCCACATAGTTTGGTATATCTATGCATATTGGGCATCAAAGTGTTCAGTAGACCTCTGGCGTTCATATTTAGGATGTTTTATGCTGATACGTTACGAAATGTGGGGCATATAATGGGGTAAAATTCAATCTTTCTGACAATTTTCAGAAATTTGATAAAAACCGTTATGTTCAGCATTGCTTTGCAGTTTGGCAGTTTGCAGTAGAAACACATATTTACCCATATTGGATTCGTCAGAATGTGTACTTTCTGAAAATATATGGTTTTCTGGGGTCTCTGTACTGTTAGGTGGTCTAATGTCGCATATTACACACACCAGGTGCTTATATTGCAGCAGCCAGCGCGTCAGCCGTGAAAATGTATATACACTATTGTCATTTGGTGGTCTCTGTGCGCCGCATAGTTTGGTATATCTATGCATATTGGGCATCAAAGTGTTCAGTAGACCTCTGGCGTTCATATTTAGGATGTTTTATGCTGAAACGTTACGAAATGTGGGGCATATAATGGGGTAAAATTCAATCTTTCTGACGATTTTCAAAAATTTGATAAAAACCGTTATGTTCAGCATTGCTTTGCAGTTTGGCAGTTTGCAGTAGAAACACACATTTACCCATATTGGATTCGTCAGAATGTGTACTTTCTGAAAATATATGGTTTTCTGGGGTCTCTATACTGTTAGGGGGGTCTAATGTCGCATAATACACACACCAGGTGCTTATATTGCAGCAGCCAGCGCGTCAGCCGTGAAAATGTATATACACTATTGTCATTTGGGGGTCTCTGTGCGCCACATAGTTTGGTATATCTATGCATATTGGGCATCAAAGTGTTCAGTAGACCCCTGGCGTTCATATTTAGGATGTTTTATGCTGATAAGTTACGAAATGTGGGGCATATAATGGGGTAAAATTCAAGCTTTGTGACGATTTTCAGAAATTTGATAAAAACGGTTACGTTCAGCATTGATTTGCAGTCTGGCAGTTTGCAGTAGAAACACTTATTTACCCATATTGGATTCGTCAGAATGTGTACTTTCTGAAAATATATGGTTTTCTGGGGTCTCTGTACTTTTAGGGGGGTCTAATGTCGCATAATACACACACCAGGTGCTCATATTGCAGCAGCCAGCGCGTCAGCCGTGAAAATGTATATACACTATTGTCATTTGGGGGTCTCTGTGCGCCACATAGTTTAGTATATCTATGCAAATTGGGCATCAAAGTGTTCAGTAGACCCCTGGCGTTCATATTTAGGATGTTTTATGCTGATACGTTACGAAATGTGTGGCATATAATGGGGTAAAATTCAAGCTTTCTGACAATTTTCAGAAATTTGATAAAAACCGTTATGTTCAGCATTGCTTTGCAGTTTGGCAGTTTGCAGTAGAAACACTTATTTACCCATATTGGATTCGTCAGAATGTGTACTTTCTGAAAATATATGGTTTTCTGGGGTCTCTGTACTGTTAGGGGGGTCTAATGTCGCATAATACACACACCAGGTGCTTATATTGCAGCTGCCAGTGCGTCAGCCGTGAAAATGTATATACACTATTGTCATTTGGGGGTCTCTGTGCGCCACATAGTTTGGTATATCTATGCATACTGGGCATCAAAGTGTTCAGTAGACCCCTGGCGTTCATATTTGGGATGTTTTATGCTGATAAGTTACGAAATGTGGGGCATATAATGGGGTAAAATTCAAGCTTTGTGACGATTTTCAGAAATTTGATAAAAACCGTTACGTTCAGCATTGCTTTGCAGTTTGGCAGTTTGCAGTAGGAACACATATTTACCCATATTGGATTCGTCAGAATGTGTACTTTCTGAAAATATATGGTTTTCTGGGGTCTCTGTACTGTTAGGGGGGTCTAATGTCGCATATTACACACACCAGGTGCTCATATTGCAGCAGCCAGCGCGCGTCAGCCGTGAAAATGTATATACACTATTGTCATTTGGTGGTCTCTGTGCGCCACATAGTTTGGTATATCTATGCATATTGGGCATCAAAGTGTTTAGTAGACCCCTGGCGTTCATATTTAGGATGTTTTATGCTGATAAGTTACGAAATGTGGGGCATATAATGGGGTAAAATTCAAGCTTTGTGACGATTTTCAGAAATTTGATAAAAACCGTTATGTTCAGCATTGCTTTTCAGTTTGGCAGTTTGCAGTAGAAACACTTATTTACCCATATTGGATTCGTCAGAATCTGTACTTTCTGAAAATATATGGTTTTCTGGGGTCTCTGTACTGTTAGGTGGTCTAATGTCGCATAATACACACACCGAGTGGTTATATTGCAGCAGCCAGCGCGTCAGCCGTGAAAATGTCTATACATATTGTCATTTGGGGGTCTCTGTGCGCCACATAGTTTGGTATATCTATGCATATTGGGCATCAAACTGTTTAGTAGACCCCTATGTTTATATTTAGGATGCTTTATGCTGGTAATGATACATGGACAATACGATGCTGGAAAGTTGAAGCTTTGAGGCAATTTCCAGATATTTCACCAAAACCGCCAAATTTGGCAAAGCCTTGCGACTCAGTAGTTTGGAGCAGAAAGGCATGGGTACCCATTTTAGATTCCGTAGAATGTGTACTTTCCAAAAATATATGGGTTTGGGGGGTAAACATATATTTCTGTGTTTTTACCCCGCAAAAATGCAGTCAATGTGTTGATTTTTCATTAGCTGAAGTTACCCACGGGACTGTTTGTATGCGCTAACTTCATTTTGGGGCCTCTAAATGCCAGATACTTTGGTAAACTTATGAACAATGGCCACCAAAATGTTCAGAGGAACCCTGGCAATCATATTTAGGGTGCTTTTTCTTAGTACGTAATGACACATGGGTGATATGGTGCTGGGAAGTTGAAGCTTTGAGGCAATTTTCAGATATTTCACCAAAACCGGCAACTTTGGGAAAGCCTTGCGACTCGGTAGTTTGGAGCAATAAGGCATGGGTACCCATTTTAGATTCTGTAGAATGTGTACTTTCCAAAAATGTATGGGTTTGGGGGGTAAACATATATTTCTGTGTTTTTACCCCACAAAAATGCAGTCAATGTGTTGATCTTTCATTAGCTGAAGTTACCCACAGGACTATTTGTATGCGCTAACTTCATTTTGGGGCCTCTAAATGCCAGATACTTTGGTAAACCTATGAACAATGGCCACCAAACTGTTCGGAGGAACCCTGGCAATCATATTTAGGGTGCTTTTTCTTGGTGCATAACGATACATGGGTGATATGGTGCTGGGAAGTTGAAGCTTTGAGGCAATTTTCATATATTTCACCAAAACCGACAAATGTGGGAAAGCCTTGCGACTCAGTAGTTTGGAGCAGAAAGGCATGGGTACCCATTTTAGATTCTGTAGAATGTGTACTTTCCAAAAATGTATGGGTTTGGGGGGTAAACATATATTTCTGTGTTTTTACCCCACAAAAATGCAGTCAATGTGTTGATTTTTCATTAGCTGAAGTTACCCACGGGACTGTTTGTATGCGCTAACTTCATTTTGGGGCCTCTAAATGCCAGATACTTTGGTAAACTTATGAACAATGGCCACCAAAATGTTCAGAGGAACCCTGGCAATCATATTTAGGGTGCTTTTTCTTAGTACGTAATGACACATGGGTGATATGGTGCTGGGAAGTTGAAGCTTTGAGGCAATTTTCAGATATTTCACCAAAACCGACAACTTTGGGAAAGCCTTGCGACTCAGTAGTTTGGAGCAGAAAGGCATGGGTACCCATTTTAGATTCAGTAGAATGTGTACTTTCCAAAAATATATGGGTTTGGGGGGTAAACATATATTTCTGTGTTTTTACCCCACAAAAATGCAGTCAATGTGTTGATTTTTCATTAGATGAAGTTACCCACGGGACTGTTTGTATGCGCTAACTTCATTTTGGGGCCTCTAAATGCCAGATACTTTGGTAAACTTATGAACAATGGCCATCAAAATGTTCAGAGGAACCCTGGCAATCATATTTAGGGTGCTTTTTCTTAGTACGTAATGACACATGGGTGATATGGTGCTGGGAAGTTGAAGCTTTGAGGCAATTTTCAGATATTTCACCAAAACCGACAACTTTGGGAAAGCCTTGCGACTCAGTAGTTTGGAGCAGAAAGGCATGGGTACCCATTTTAGATTCAGTAGAATGTGTACTTTCCAAAAATATATGGGTTTGGGGGGTAAACATATATTTCTGTGTTTTTACCCCACAAAAATGCAGTCAATGTGTTGATTTTTCATTAGATGAAGTTACCCACAGGACTATTTGTATACGCTAACTTCATTTTGAGGCCTCTAAATGCCAGATACTTTGGTAAACCTATGAACAATGGCCACCAAATTGTTTGGAGGAACCCTGGCAATCATATTTAGGGTGCTTTTTCTTGGTGCGTAACGATACATGGGTGATATGGTGCTGGGAAGTTGAAGCTTTGAGGCAATTTTCAGATATTTCACCAAAACCGACAATTTTGGGAAAGCCTTGCGACTCAGTAGTTTGGAGCAGAAAGGCATGGGTACCCATTTTAGATTCGGTAGAATGTGTACTTTCCAAAAATATATGGGTTTTGGGGGGTAAACATATATTTCTGTGTTTTTACCCCACAAAAATGCAGTCAATGTGTTGATCTTTCATTAGCTGAAGTTACCCACGGGACTGTTTGTATGCGCTAACTTCATTTTGGGGCCTCTAAATGCCAGATACTTTGGTAAACTTATGAACAATGACCACCAAAATGTTCAGAGGAACCCTGGCAATCATATTTAGGGTGCTTTTTCTTAGTACGTAATGATACATGGGCGATATGGTGCTGGGAAGTTGAAGGTTTGAGGCAATTTTCAGATATTTCACCAAAACCGACAATTTTGGGAAAGCCTTGCGACTCAGTAGTTTGGAGCAGAAAGGCATGGGTACCCATTTTAGATTCAGTAGAATGTGTACTTTCCAAAAATATATGGGTTTGGGGGGTAAACATATATTTCTGTGTTTTTACCCCACAAAAAATGCAGTCAATGTGTTGATTTCTCAGTAGCTGAAGTAAAGTCCTGATCAATTTGGATGTGCTAACTTCATATTGGTGTCTCTAAATGCCAGATACTTTGGTAAACCTATGCATAATGGGTATCAAACTGTTCAGTGGACCCCTGGCAATCATATTTCAGGTGCTTTTTCTTGGTACCTAATATAGTTTGGGATATGCGGAGCAGCAAAATAAAACCTTTGAAATGATTTTTCAGAATTTTGAATTTTTTTTTGAAAAACCGCTATTTTCAGACAAGCTTTTATGTTTGGTAGTTGGGAGTAGAGAGACATAGTTACCCATTTTGTAATCGGCAGAATGTGTACTTTTCAAAAATGTATGGTTTTCTGGGGTAAACCTACGGTTTCAGGATTTTTTGCCTTGGAATCTAAAGCATGCCGTTTTCTGCCTTAGTGCTTTCAAAATTCGGTAATATACTGCCGGGAGTTTTTGCTGTACAGAAATCCTAAATCTCCCTAAAACTATACATATCTGGTATTGGCACGTTCGAGAGACATAAGGCTTTCCAAATCAGTTGGATTTTCATCCCTAAAATGAAATATTTTTCTGGTATAAATTGATATACGATGAAAAATGGTAATTTTTCATTTTTTTTTGGTATTTAGCACTATAAATTTTTTTGCACAGGTGGAAATACATGAAAACTCCGGCAGATTTAGAAAGCTCAGTTTCTACCGAAAAAAACAATGTATAGTTTTCCTAGGTAAACTATAGGTTTCCCCTCAGAAAATGCCCCTAAAGTGAGAGAGCACAAAATGTTTCAAAAACGGCTGGCATTTCGCGTAACCAAAATGTGAAATTCTGCTGGCACTTAAAGGGTTAAACATATGCAAACAAAGTTCATAGGTAAATAATAACAAAAATTTGCAGGATTTCTAGCAGATCATGCAGTAGGGCTAAAAAGCCCCCACAACTCACAAGAAATAAATTCACTGTTATGCTTAAATCAAGAACACCAGTTATAGAAAGACAAACGAGAAGAGCTGAGGTATAGATTTCTGACCCCATCTAAAACAAGACTAAAATGTGTTGTTATTGCTACTTTTTCTACTCTAATCTTTTTATTCAGGCACTCTCCTATTCATATTCCAGTCTCTTATTCCAAGCAATGCATGGTTGCTAGGGGAATTTAGACCCTAGTAACCAGACTGCTGAAATTGAATATTGAGATGCTGAATAAAAAGCTAAATAATACAAAAACCACGAACAATAAAAAATGAGAACCAATTGCAAATTATAACTCTCTACATCATACTAAAAATGTATTTACAGGTGAACAACCCTAGGCAGCTTCCCCTCTAGTGGAAAAAATCAGCACATGCAGATAAATAGAGAAAGGGAAGTGTGCTGACCTTGAGTCTGATGCTGTCTTATGCACAATTTACAATCATTTGGTCACAATTAAATGAACAGATTTAATAAATCAGAATTATTATTTATAATATTATGTGCACTTGTGGTATGCAAAAAACACAAACAGAATAATATGTCTACTTATGTACTGTGTTAGTAAACTGAAACTGAAATTCAAAATTGTTGGACTGCTGTTTTTGCTCACCATTTATTGGTTCTCAGACTGTTGTTTGAAATTACACATTTTCTCTGCTGTAATATGTGTATATTGCTGCTTTTTGGCTCTGAAAAAAACTGCATATAAGAACAAGCTAATTCCTATCCTGTCTGAGGACCTTTTTTAACAGTACAGGAACCATCTGTATTAGGCAATTACCTGACAGGTCCAGTAAAGGGATAGAAACTAGTCAGTTCATATATGAACAAGCTAATTCCTATCCTGTCTAAGGACCTTCTCTAACAGTACAGAAACCATCTGTATTAGGCAAAAACCTGACAGGTCCAGTAAAGGGATAGAAACTAGACAGTTCATATAAGAACAAGCTAATTCCCATCCTGTCTAAGGACCTTCTCTAACAGTACAGGAACCATCTGTATTGGGCAATTAGCTGACAGGTCCAGTAAAGGGATAGAAACTAGTCAGTTCATATAAGAACAAGCTAATTCCTATCCTGTCTAAGGACCTTCTCTAACAGTACAAGAACCATCTGTAATGGGAAATTAGGGGCGGGGTGGAAAATCACATGACTTTTTGTCAGAAAACAAGGAAGTAAAAATTTTTCCCCTTCCCACCCCTAGGGTTTGGATTCGGTTCAGTATTCGGCCGAATCTTTCATGAAGGATTCGGCCGAATCCAAAATAGTGGATTCGGTGCATCCCTAGTTATGACCTAAGTTTATTGGACCATACAAAATCCTTGAAATTCTAAGTCTGTCAAGGTTTGTTTAGAGCTGCCAATGGATGAATACTGTGATTCACATTTCTTTAAGTTGCTCCAAGACACCAACTATAGGGTCCAGAGGCAGTCCTTTGGGGGTAACATAACATCGTGCCTATGATCTGGTGTTTTTATGTTGTTTCCATAAACGCTACTCTAAATGAGCAGACAGCTATGGTACTGATTCACTTATATTGCTATCCCTGAATTTGCAAGTAGGTATGGCCTGTTTCCCCTGTACCTTACCTGGCCAAAGGTGATCAGTGGAAGCCATTAGTTTGGCTATTTAATTTTTACATGATTTTCTAGTAGACTTAAGGTATGAAGATTCAAATTACAGAAAGATCCATTATCTGGAAAATCCCAGGTCCCGAGTGTAGTAATATATGTAGACCGATTGTAATTAATCCTTAGGTAGAAGCTATCCTGAGTTTTTATGACTCCTTCAAAGGAGCCAATCCTGTCTTGTGATTAAATGCAACAATAAGATAGGATGCTTTTAACCATCTGGAGAGGGTCTTTTACATTTCAAAGAGGGACATCTAAAGAAATTAGCTGGTTTTCCTGTTTAACTTGTCATTAGCCAATCAGAACCATTCCCCATTTTGGTCAATGGCATAGAAACAGTATAACAATGGAGCTGGTTTTTGGCTGAAGAGAAAGGGAAGAAGAGGAGAAGAGGAAAGGGAAGCAGAGGAGAAGAGGAAAGGGAAGCAGAGGATAAGAGGAAAGGGAAGCAGAGGAGAAGAGAAAGGGAAGCAGAGGAGAAGAGGGAGAGAGAGAAGGAAGTATAACCTGTGGGCACATTTTGAAAGCTCTCTGTATAATTTGCTGTCTCTGGGCTGGATAATCTGAATAAATCGTTTCATCTCTGGAAACCTTGGTTGTATCATTTACCTGGCTGTGGTAAATTGCGGACTCTACATTTCATACACTATACGGATACTTGGATATATCTCTAAAATACACAACACCGAGCATTCTGGATATCAGGTCCCATATCTATACTATCAACTAAGGCTGACTTTGACAAGTGTAACATTGTGCAGGGTCTATTTCAAGCCAAGTAGGTAAAGTTACCTTTAAACTTCTAAAAATAAACTGAAAAACGTCATTTTATTTATAATTTTATTGAACATAATTTATTGAATATATTTTTATTAAATAAACATGTAGCAGGATCAGACAACAAATCTTTGACACAGTAGCATGGTATAATATAGTATAGTAAGTTAGGCTGAAAAAAAAGCACACATCCATCAAGTTCAACCTTTTAAGTCTATATATAACCTTCCTAACTGACAGTTGATCCAGAGGAAGGTGAAAAACCCTTTTGATTGAAGCCTTTCAATTTGCCTCAGAGGGAAAAAAAATGAATTCCTGACTCCAAGATGGCAATCATCTTGTACTATGAGCTATCTTCCATAACCCTGTATTCCCTTACTTGCTAAAAAGCTATCCAACCCCTTCTTAAAGCTATCTAATGTATCAGCCAGTACAACTGATTCAGGGAGAGAATTCCACATCTTCACAGCTCTCACTGTAAAAAACCCCTTCCGAATATTTAGCCGGAACCTCTTTCTTCTGTCAGCTGGAAAGACCTACTTGTAAATAAAGCATTACAGAGACTATTATATGATCCCCTTATATATTTATACAGTACATAGTATCATATCACCCCTTAAAGCGATACTGACAAGTTCCTATAAAAATCACAGTAATGTGTCAGTATCAAGTAGTTGCTGCACCCGGAATAGTTCCCCTCAAAGCAGACGACCCTCTGACACTTCTAATGGATCTTCTGCCTTGCTTCCGTGATGCTGTGCTGGGGGCGGAGTGATCTTTCCATATGCTGAAGTTCTGTTTTCATTTGTAATTATCCTATGGAAGGATTGTGCCGCCCCCAGACCAGTGTCACTGAAACAGCACAGAAGATCTTTTAGCAGTGTCAAAGGGTCGGGTCAACGCAGGTTCGCGGGGCTGGCGATGGCTTTGAGTGGAACTATTGCGGGTGCAGCACCTGATACTGACATGTTCCTATGATTTTTAAAGGATTGTGTCAGTATTGATTTTAGCGCCTCTTCTCCAGTGTGAACATCCCCAAATCTTTCCTCATAGCTAAGATTTTCCATACCTTTTACCAGCTTAGTTGCCCTTCTCTGTACCCTCTCTAATTCAATAATGTCCTGTTTGAGTGATGGAGACCAAAACTGTACGGCATATTCTAGATGGGGCCTTACAAGTGCTCTATACAGTGGAAGAATGACCCCCTCCTCGAGTGAATCTATGTCCCTTTTAATAAAGCTGAAGACCTTATTTGCCCTTGATGCTGCTGACCTGCATTGTTTTCTACAGCCAAGTTTATTATATATAAAGACGCCAAGCTCTGTCTCCATTATGGATTTGCCTAGTGCAGTCCCATTAAGGGTATAAGTGGATATTTTTTTTTTAACATATGTTTTTATTTATTTTCCAAATCAAATAAATAACAAAGTGGAAATTTGGAGGTATATAAATTATACAAAGAGAAAAGATTCCATTGTCAATACAAGCTTAGCGATTTATCTGAAAACCTGTCAAATTGCGAGTTAATGTAGATAGCTTGAATATGGGATTAATTACATCATAGTTTGAAAATAATTAACAAAGAAAGCCAGTGATGTAAAATAGTTTTCCTGGTTGCAGCAGTTAATCTTCTGCTAAGAGTCTCTCCAAACATGTAAGATTTAATTGTGTGTGGGGGGGGGTATTCCAAAAATTGCCCATGTTAATGTAAAGGGTGCAGTTTGTAGTGTTAGAGATTTCCAATATCCCTGAACTTCTCCCCATAATTTTGTGTACGAGGTCAGCTCTAGGTTGTCTGTATTTGTAGTACCTATATGATGTCTCCGAAGTGGTGTCAGATACGATTGATGTAGTATCTGTAGAGACATTCCTGATATTTACTAATAGAAAGCGTTTGCATAGTCTTTGTGTGAAATTGGAGTATCTTAGCAGCTTCTGTCTGCGAAATTATTGAGGTCCATTTGCTTATAAAATTATTTGGAGTTTCAATTAATAATGTGGTCCTAATTGTACGATAGATTTGAGATGTAGTCTTAACTGTAGTGCCTCTGGGCCATAATGTATTTATTGGGTTATTTTTATCAAACTGAGAAAGATGTTGTAGAGCTTTTGTAGCAAAATGTAGAATTTGAATAGAGAGTAGGTAGTACTCAGATAGAAATGGGAATTTCTGAGCTAAGTTCCCTTTGGTAATTATGGTGAATTTGTCCGTAGCAACATCTTTGATCAATCTCAAGTTTTGATTTTTCCAGTTCAGTAATTTTCTATTATTTTTCCCCATTGGAAATGTTGGTTTACCCATCCATGTGAGATAGATGGATTTGCCTGATGTGAGTTTAAATCTTTGCCTTACTGTATTCCAAGTTTTGTATGTGTCTATGAATAGGGGATGTTCATGCATATCTTGAGGAATGTCTTTTAGCTGAGAGTGGAGTAAGAAATTAAGACACAGGCCTCCTGTCAGTACTTGATCAAGTTCTGTTGAGGTATATACATTTCTATTGTAGATCCAATCACCTGTGAAACGTAAGAGTGATGCCTCATTGTATTCACGTATGTTTGGGAAATTTACCCCACCCATCCAGTTGTTGCAACTTAAACAGGCTTATCCTAGGTCTTTTTTGTTTCCATATAAAGGTGCGAAGTGTTTTGAGTAATCTTTTATTATCTAAGGGTTTTATGCTGTACGGTAACATCTGCAGTTGATATTGTATTTTGGGGAAAACAATCATTTTTATTAAATGAATTCTACCTAGAAATGTTAAGTTCAATGTCTCCCATTTTTTGAGTTCTTATTGTGTATTATCTATAGTATGGCGAATGTTTAATACCCAAAAATGTTATATGTGATCTTGCTAATGTAAATGGAAAGTCATTCCTGTTATTTGTTCCTTCGACACCAATATCCAGTGCTTCTGATTTAGTCCGATTTATTCGGAAGCCTGCAAATGTACTAAAGAGTTGGATGGTATCTAAAATTGCGGGCAATTCTGTTTGGGGATGTTGAATAAATAAGATATGATCTGCGAAATCTCCTTTTCTCCATTGTCTGTTTTAGTGACACAAGAAATAGTGGGGAATACCAAAGCTGTCCCCAACGTTGGGTGGACAAGAGGTCCTATGTGGAAGAGATCACTGCGGCTTGTAAAACCTTCCTGCCAAAGCAAGTGCCGAAAAGGTGTCAAAGTGGTAACATTTTGCATTGCGAGTATTCTGCCGAGGCTTGGTTACTGAACACCCACGATGTACAGAAATTCATAAGCACAGTGATTCCACCGCTCACCCCACAGAAATTCAGAGGCACACTGATCCCCCTCACCCTACAGAAATTCAGAGGTACAATGATCCCCATTACCGCTTTCCCATGTTTGAATTTGCCGCTCACTAATAGGTAATCAGCAGTGGAGCGGTCACATGGTAGGATCACATGACTGTGACGTCAGGTACTTTCCTAGGATAGGAACTAGCCGCTACCCACATCAAACGGCGACAGGTTCCAATTGACACGCCCACAAGCCCCTGCTAGCAGTGATTACGCAATGGAATCCAACCTGGACGAGGCGCAGCGCTGTACCGCAAGCTTATGATTCCTACTGCTATAGTAAAATTGCAATAAAACCACATAAATAAATAAATAACTAATTTCTCGGTGTGATTAACTTTCACATTAGTTACAGTCGCAAAACAAATCACTTCGTATCGCTCGTCTCTGCGTCTGAGGCGCGGACACCTGCCGTGTTCCTGCCTCAGTGTAGTCGTGACGTCACAGTATCGCGAGATGAGACATTCGCCGTGGAGCTGTCACACTGAAGCCAGGGACCTGGACTGACTGGTTGATGCGGGTTGTGGGTTAAGAAGTCCGTGAATGTTGGGCGGAATGATATTAAGGCAATGCTGGAAGCTGCAGAATGGAGTGGTTGCGTTGTAAGCACCGCTCGGGCCTCGCGAGACAAGAGACATGACAGAAGCTGCACGAATAAGGAGCCATCTATTGCTGAGAAGAGAAACCCATCTCTGTACCACACGGCACCTCAGAGAGAAAGTAATGGCCAGTGGAGCTGCAGTGGGGTCATCCTAGACACAAGCTTATCCCTAGTACTTTGTCATGGAGCCATTTTTTTCCCATTCCTTAAAAACAAAGAAAAGGAACTTTCAGGACCTAAAAACGACCTTCTCCTTGCTGAGGACTTTGTGTCAGATCTTCTAATACAAGTGGAATGCCCTTCCCTCCCTGGGACTAGTTCTGCTTCTAAAGCCAAGCTGAACAGTGAGGTCCTACAGCAGAGATCAGGCCTTGGGCTGGTACCCCTCTCAGATCCACCCCGCCTTCTAACCCACCAGCACCTCCATCGGGCTCAGCTCCTCATGCTGGTGCCATGCCCCGAATTTCAGATGGCATTTTCTAGATTGTTTAGTAAAGCAGAGGGCTGGGAGTTTTCCAGTGAAGAGGAGAAACATGAGTACGGGGAACTGCAGAAGGATTTGTCTTATCTGCATTGGTTTGCTCTCTTAAAGCTACAAAGTCCGCTCTCTGATGGACACAAGAAAATCACCTTTGTACCCTCCTCCAAACTTGAAAAAGGTTGTACAGTTATTGCTTGCGGATCCCCATTCGGTTCATTCTACCCAGATATCTTTCTGAATACCGTCAGTAAAGGTATTATCAGCAACGTAACCGGAGATAGAAATGTTGTACTTCTGACTGATGCCCGTTGCTTACCAGGTTCAGAAGGCGGTGGCATATTTGCTGCAGAAGGAGACTGCTTACGTTTGATTGGGATCATAGTGGTGCCACTTTGCTGGAAGGCTAATGAATGGGTAGGACTGACCGTGGCCTGTTCCATCAGCCACATCCTGGAGAATATTATGAAATCTTTATCCCTGACTAATGCATTGGAGGAAAACAACATGACTGCAACAAAACTGGAAGGCGTTTGTTCTCTTGATCTTCAAAAAGTTCCCAACTTAATAAAAAACCCAATTGCTTCTGTTGTTCTAGTAGATTCAGGGCAAGTCTGGGGATCTGGTGTCTTGGTGAGCCCAAAGGTAGTTTTGACATGTCGGCATGTGATAAGAAATGCCTCCAGGGTATCTGTGAAAATCAGACATCCTACCTCTGAAAAGTAGGTAACAGATTTTTCTCATGTTCTGGTTATTATTTCATTTTTTATACTTATGAACTACTTCCTGTTAAATGCTTTACCTCTGGCGATTTAGATTCTAGCCGGCGGGAAGGCAGTTAGGCGAGATTAGTCGCCAAAGAAGAGCCGATTTGTTAGTCACCGGGCTACTAATCTCCACGAATCTCAACGTGTGTCTCTTCCCTAAAGCTGAAGTACATAAAAAAAATCACTGTTTACTTTAATTAAGTAAAACTGTTACAACTTGTATTGCACAAAATACCCAATTGAAACCTATCTCCTATTTGTAATCCGTGGGAAAAAGCTTTCTGACTCTACGAGAAGATTCGGGGAGATTAGTCGCCCGGTGACACATCGCCCCTTCTTCAGGCGACCATACTCCCTGAACTGCGTCCCCGCCGGCTAGAATCTAAATCGCCGACGGGGTGGCACTTCATTTGAAGTTGCCCAAAGTTTTCTCGTGAGGCAACTTCGGGTAACTACGGAAAACAAAGAGCTCCTAGTGCCATCCCATCCACGATTTAGGTTCTAGCCGGCAGGGACGCAGTTTGGGGAGATTAGTCGCCCGAAGAGAGGCGATTTGTCGCCGAGCGACTAAATCTCCCCGAATATTCTCATCTGTCTCTGCCTAAAGAAGCCAATTGGACCAGTCCCTGGATAAGCTTGCTCTAAGAATTGAAAGAGTTTGCTAAAAAGGCATGCAACTATTTATTGAATCTCATGTATCTGCCAGTGCAACCACTATAGGAAGAGAAATCAATAACTTTACAGCTCTCACTGTAAAAAAAAAAATCTCTGATCTAAACACCAAAAAATGAATTGATGTAAGCTATAACTGGCCATACACAAATACATTAAAGCTGCCATTCCATCCCCTTCAGACTGGGTCTGAGCAGCATCCCCTCTCCTTGCATTTTCTTCCTTTCTCTCTTTCTACTTGTTCTGCTATGTAATGTATAACTGAAAATGTTGAATAAAAACGTTAAAAAATACAGCATTTTGATAATATACACCTGTAAATTAAGCATGAGACATCCCCACACCCTGTAGATACACTCAAGTCAACAATGTCAGCCCAACATCGAATAAGTGCAGCACCATTAAAGGGAACTGGATGATGCAATTGTGCCCACAAGTCAGTGAAGGCTTCAGTTTGTCCCCATGTGTGTGCGCAGGTTATTATCTTGCTGAAAAAGTTGGAATGGTGTAGGAAGCATGGAATTGTCAAGAATAGCATTGTTTGATGCAGATGTACCTATTTCAATGATAGGTATAGCTTAAATAGCAAATTCCGGTGATTAGAAATGGTGCCTTCATATTTTTTCCATAAATTAAAGTTTACAAACAAAGTACCTGTATTTGAATGTTGCTGCTGACTTTAGAAATTGAGTGCTCCTCTCTTGAGTGGTACATTCTTTTACTCTAATACATATTTCAAACTGGCATATTCCTTTTATTTCTTAAATCTGTTCCTGAATGGATTTTAACACCCCCTCAGATTTCAGCAGATCATTTTTATATATATATAGCAGTGTTAGAGAGTAATGCAAAATATACAATATAATATGTATCAGGAATTTGTGCATATTTTTCAACTTTTCTATATATATCTCCATGTTTCTAGGTTACAGGTGCTCAGCGGCCAAGTAGTGTTTTCTACACAGGAATCCTCTCCTTATGATGTGGCAGTGGTGGAACTCGACGACTTGATTCCTGGGATTCCTGAGCTTGTTTTGGCATCTAAATATTGCACAGGTATGTTTCTATTAATACGCGATTTCCACAAAGTATAAATCATGTACTTAACAATCTACTGTTGTCTAACTAGAACTTCCAAAAATCCTCTGCTTTATGGCTGAAAACCTTTATACCTCTTTAAATAAATGGTAAAAGTACAAAGTACTGTTCCAACATGTCTTGCAGTGACTGAAATGGCTTGTGCAAGTTTACATGAAGGGTTATGATGCAAGACACTTTTATAGATTCAACTAGGAACTATGGCCAAACTGTGAAATGGATATAAAATTATGTTGTAGGCATTTCATGACAACTCTCAGCACAACCTTCTAACATGTCTCTAAAACGTTCCTGGTTTTTAATTCCTAATTAAAACACGTATGGGAACCATTAACCGGAAACCCATTATCCAGAACGTTACGAATTACGGAAAGTTCGTCTCCCATAGATTCCATTTTATTCAAATAATCCAAATTTTTAAAAATTATTTTTCTCTGTAAGGACACACCCCTGTAATAATAAAACAGTAGCTTTTACTTGATCCAAACTAAGATATAATTAATCCTTATTGGAAGCAAAACTGCTTATTGGGTTTATTTAATGTTTAAATGATTTTCTAGTAGACTTATGGTATCAAGATCCAAATTATGGAAAGATCTGTTATCCGGAAAACTCCAGGTCCTGATCATTCTGGATAACAGGTCCCAGTGGAGTAATTAGATATTGCTGGGCCCCACAGCAAATTATTTTTCATGCCCCCAAAATGTCTAGAGTTTCACTTGTTTTACCAATATTTCTAATGAAAGTTTGTCCTAATGGGTCTGCATCACAACTGTCCTCATATGTTTGTGATCCACTATATTGGCAGTATTTTTTTTGGTATGTGAATGAAAATCTGTTCAGCCCATTGTAGGAAGGTAAATGTTTTGCTCACCTTTACTTCCAACAGTACCCACAAGGGTTAAGCCAGCCAATGGCCCTGTTTTTCAGTTCGGAGGGGGAGCTGTTTCCCTTTCCAGGTTCAAAGTTTCCTGGCAACTCTGTAGTTGGCCAGGGATAGAGGTAAATCATCATGTGCTCGGTCTCATTCTTTGTATTCCCACTTGCTAGAGGGGGGTGGTTGGTGCCAGAAGGACCCGAGGTGGAGGTAGGCCTCACTAGGGGTAGACCATGATAGGAAAGATCTTTTATAACTAGGAATGAAAGGTGTGATCAAGATAATTAAAGGAGAACTAAGCCCCCAACAAAAGTCCCCATCCACAGCCATCAAATGAGCTCCCTCCCCACAGTCTATTTCAATATTACAGAGCCAGAAATTCTGGTTGTATGTAGAGGTCAGCTTTACTATTAGAGGCACTGTTTATTGAAATAGACTCTGTGGGGAGGGGGCTCATTTGATGGCTGTGGATGGGGACTTTTGTTGGGGGGTAGTTCTCCCGTAAACAGCCAAAGGCTCCACCGAGGAAGCCAGAAGGATTAAGGAGAATTAGGAGATTGATGGAGTAAGGCACCACTGTCAGCTTCCGCTTGTGCTGGGTTTATAAATTAGTATTATCTTTGGCTGTCTGCAACTGCTATGCCTCTGGTATATTATTTAGTAGAAGAAATTGTCTGAAGTATCTTTGAAGTGATTGATGATTGTACCATCCGCGCAGTTGTACCAAAAAGATTGCGCCTCAGTTTTAGTGACATTTATTAGAGATTTTCAAAACTTTTCAAAAACAAGTTGCTATTGAAAGCAGCATTTGCGTAACTCTTTACATTTTAAACAGTGTTTCAAAAGTCTTCGTTCCCCAGCAAAGACAGGTCTGTGAATCAGCTGCCTTGTTTTACATTGTAACAGTCTGAGCCATCAGGACAGAGAATAGAAAGCAACATACAAAACTACTTGTAACAGTAATACGTATACTAATAACTTTAAAACCATAGAAAATGTGTAATGAATGTATATTGCAAAGATTGCAAAGTATTGCTTAGAATTATGTTTTCTTTTATTAGGCGAAAAAGTTTTTGGGGTGACATTCCCATCCTGCTAAAAGGTCACTCATTTTTTTAGTTACTTTTAGTCATTTATATATGTTTGACCCAATGCATATAGTGCACCTATTAATATTTACTAAGAGATTATGCTTTTTTGCCACTAGATGGAGCAGTAGTGCAAGTAAAGGAGAAGGAAAAGCTAAAACTAAGTAAGCTTTATCAGAAAGGTCTATATAAACCAGTAAACCCTCAACGTAATGTTGCTCTGAGTCCTCTGCCAAAAGAAATACAGCATTTCTTTCCTTCTATTGTGTACACATGGGCTTCTGTATCAGACTTCCTGCTATCAGCAGAAACCTCCAAGGCTAGGACATGAGCATGCTCAGTTTGCTCCTCTCTCCCCCTACCTTTCCCCCCTCCCTTCTGTAATCTGAGCCCAGAGCTATGAGTGAGCATGGGGAGACTCAGGCAGGAAGTGATGTCACACCAAGCTAAAATGGTAGCTACTATCGTAAACAAACAGAGAGAGCTTCTAGAGCTGTTTACTCAGGAAATGTAAAGCATTCTGCAGAATAAATATAGTGTTATTGCTTGCACTATTGTGGCTAATCTATTGGCAATAAACTGCTTCGGTAGCTTTCCTTCTCCTTTAATAAGGGCACAAGACTTGCAACTAGTGATGGGCGAATCTGATCCTTTTCGCTTTGCTAAAAATTTGCGATACAGTGAAAAATCGACATGCATTGAAGTCTATTTGACCCGTGACAAATTTTTAAACCATTGGAGTCTATGGGTGTAATTTCTGCGGCACAGCTTTGCAAAAATTTTTACTTATAACTACTTGCAACCACGGAAATGAAAGGTGTCCCCCATGAAAAAAGTGGTGTGACCCCCAAACCCTATTGCATAAAATGCTACAATAATATCAAACTTGAGATTTCTATGGTTGCTAATTCTGTTTATTTTATGTATATGTTGTTTACATATTTTATGTATATACACACTGTTCCTCTTTCCTTATATATACAGGTATGGATGTGCTTATCTGGGGATATGGGGCCTTTGGTGAGAGCTGTGGTCCTTCTGCAACCTCTGGTGTCCTATCATCTGTGATTTGCATTGGGGATGTTCCTGTTATGCTACAAACAACCTGTGCTGTTCATGGCGGTTCAAGTGGAGGCCCCGTGTTTTCTGCTCAGACTGGAGAACTACTTGGTAATAAATGTTCACAAGTTCTTGTTAGAGCTGTTGCTACAGTTTTGTAAACTATAAAAACAGTTCTGTTTAAGTACTGTGTACTGTGATTTAATAATCAAGTACAAAGGCCTGTCACTATGTACTCACCCAGGTTCTATCACTAATACTATAAGCATACAATAGAGAGGGAATTAATCAGTGCACATTCCCTCTTATCTGGTATAGTATCTGTGCAAGTGCATATATTTTCAAAAACAGGGGTTTTAAGTTACAGAGTTATGGTTATTAAATTGTAAAGTCACCATACCACATTAAATGGGACTTATCTCGAAAATGTAATATAAGCTTCATCTCACTGAATAAGACACTTTCTAAATATAATCAATTAAAAATTCTGTACTGTTTATAAAATAATCAAGTTACTCTAAAGTATCACACTCTCAACAATATGTAACTCTTAATGCTCCCATCATGCAGAGGTCTGGGCCTGATTTTGATTGACAGGTAGGTCTAATATGTCTTTTAGTGTGGGGGCTCCTTTCCTAGTAGATGTTTTAGACCTAACTCAAATAACCAACTCCAGCACAAACAAAAGCTGACAAAATAACTGACTCTACCAAACACCCTGCATGCAGCAAAACAGGATTTCCATCAGAGCCAGTTATTTTAAAAGAGCGAGCTCTAATACATCTTCTAGGGGAGTTGTCACACCCCCAAAGGATGTGTTAGAGCTACCTGTCAATCAAAAAGTGACTCCACCTACTGCATGAAATGAAAAGAAAGAAAGACAGCTTGCCGAGTGTGGTACAGTACTTGATTTTTTCATAAACAGTACAGAATGTTTAATTGATTATATTTAGAAAATGCCTTATTTTAGTCAGATGAAGCTTATATTAAATTTTTATTGTTGCGATAGTTCTCCATTAAAGTAAACCCCATATGATGATCCTATTTACCTTGAGTCATATGGATGCTACGGACCATATGGATGCTATGAGACCAATGCCTTGGTAAGGAGACACTTTTCCCAAGAAATGCAATCATGCAGGTAGAATCCAGCCTATAAAAAATATAGCCCGAAGTAAAAACCTGTGTTTTTGAAAATATATGCTTTTTCACAGATAAGGGAATGTGCATTGATCAGTCCCCTCTCCTTTGTATGCTTGTAGCTAATTTGACCAGATCATTTGCTCTTCCATTGTGCTTATATATTTGTGTTCATCACAAATTGGGCAGTGTATGAGTCCCCCCAATGGGCTTCCCCGATCGATATCTGGCTGAAAGTTGATGATGATTGGGCATGGTTAAAAACCCCTTCGGATTGAGGACTGCATCATTTTGTTAATGTGGTCCTCAATCCGACTGTGTGTGTGCTCATCATTGTTATCCAATCGTTGGGCCCTAGGGCCCACGATCGGATCAGCCCAATATTGCTGTGTAATATTTTACCTCTTGATTCTTCTGTTTTTAAAGGAAGATTTTTTTTCTTATTGGTTAGGACTCCAAACCAGCTGCAAAGCATCTAAGCATGAATGCATCAAGATGCAATAGAACCAGCCTTGGAGGCACACTTTGTCTAATAGACAGACACAAAATGCCCTAACGTTCCCATAAACCTCATACTGAAATAATTGTAAAGTTCCACTCCATTAATCCAACAAGTTACAAATGTGTTTTGAGATAATGTCATGTTTGTCTGTTTAGGTATTGTTGCGAGTAACACAAGGGATAATACAACTGGGGCCACCTATCCTCATCTTAACTTCAGCATTCCAATTATTATTCTCCAAGCAGCACTACAGAGATACAAACTACTTGGAGATTTACGCAGCTTTCAAGAGTTAAACAATGTCAGCCGCGCAGTCAGAAACGTGTGGCGTCTTCAGAGAAACCCAGAAAGAGTTTTGCCCAGTAAGCTTTGATACACAATTGTGCTGAGGCTGATTTTCTTAAAACAATTTCTCTCTTCATCTTAACTTGTGCCTACCCTCATCTCTTTATGTAGCAGTCACCCATATAATTTATATCATTAATTGTTGCTTAACCCAACTACATTTACTCAATCTTGCTCATCTAGAGTGATTTTTCTTATGGCAAATAAATATATTTTAAGAATAGTAAACAAGTGAATCGCTGTTTCAATGTTCAATGTGTGATGTTTCATATTCTTTCTTCCCTCCATTCCCCCCTCAGGACCCTTTAGTCTCTAGAGACCTGTTATAGCAGAAAACATAGATATTGCTCTGTTTCAATAAATTATTTCCTTGTAAGACAGTATTTCCATGACAATACATTATGAACTGCCTGTCAAATTGCACTTTAAAATATTCATGCAGCCAACAAAAAGCAACGTGTCGTGCTGTGTACATGACTTCTCATAAATATAAATGCTATATGGAGCCTCCTGAGCATTCAGAGCCAAGCAGAAACTGACATTTTTCCTTTAGCTATCAAATAATTTGAGCAGAAACCATATTATTTCTATTAATAGATATAGAATAATCATAATGCCACTCAACTGTTTCAAGAGTCAGTAATAAAGTAAAAGTAGAACAAAAAAACACATTTAACAGCAATTTAATATGTAGCATTTACATCTATCAGTCTGCACTTGTTTCCCTGCTGTGAAGCTGATGTTTAGCAGTTTATTTAATGGGTGACATGAACCCATTCAGCTACCCATGGACGAGTTTGTACGAGTGTTTCATATTCTTTAGAAGCCCAGACAACCTGAAAACTAAAACAAGAAAAAAAACCTGCAGTCAGTGAGTGCAAGCTACAAAGGACCAGAGTTTATAGTTATTCTCATCCTTTATTAGGCTCATATTTGAAGTCCTGGAATGCCGGTTACATTATGGAAATCTCTTCTTCAGTTTAATGGAGCAATATACTTTCTACGTACATTTTATTTGAATTTGGGGAGGCAGCATCTGCCTAAAAACATGTTAGGGCTCCTGCCTCCACACCAGTGAAATTCAGAAAGAGAACTGCCATTATTGTGATGACGTGTAATAACAACTCAGGTTGGTACAAAGCCTTTCCTATGGCAGATGTTGCACAGTGAACCTTTGAAGAAACCTTAATCAATGAAAAATCCTAGGCACAGCCCACCATTCTCAATCATTCTCTATCATCACTTATGTAGTAATTGGCACTGGTACTTCCTGCTGTGAGTCCAATATCTGCCTCCTGAGATTTTGGTTGTGTGAGCTTAGGGCAAGTGAACTTTGGAGAAGCCGCACACCACACACTCCCAAAGGTTCTTATCCTGGTGCCCAGTGATAGAGGAATCGGCCACCTCACAACAAGGGTAAGAAGAATTTCACTGGCACACAGGAGTTGCAGTAGCAGGGCAAGCCCTTGCAATTTTATTATGCAGTAGTGCAACGTTTCGGGGTCAGGCCCCTTTGTCAAGCATGACCCCGAAACGTTGCACTACTGCATAATAAAATTGCAAGGGCTTGCCCTGCTACTGCAACTCCTGTGTGCCAGTGAAATTCTTCTTACCAGTGTGAGCTTAGGGACCTTTTCATTTAAAATATATGGTTAGAATTTCACTCGATAATATAGAGCACAATTGGGTTGAATTCATCCGACCCTCAACTTTAACAAGTGCCTCAATACCTGAACTAGCCACACAGCCCCACAACATAATGGGACCTCCTCCAACGTTTCCTGATTACATTCCTTACAATTGAAACTGACAGTTTAAACCTCTGAGATAGCTTTTTGTAACCTTCCCCTAAACCATGAAACTGAACAATCTTTGTTTTCAGATCTTTTGAGAGTTGCTTTGAGGATTCCATGCTGTCACTCTTCAGAGGAGAGTCAAACAGAAGCACAACTTGCAATTGGCCACCTCAAATACCTTTTCAAGGGTATTGAAGCCTTAACGAGCTAATCCAACCAATTTGGTGTTGCCAGTAATCAGTATTGAGCAGTTACATGCATTCAAATTAGCAAGATTACAAGGGTACCCACATTTTTGCGCAGCCAGTTATACACATTTGATTTAATTTTACATAACTGAATACTGATTCTTTGTTCAGAAAACACCCCAGTACTCCGATGTTCCTGGGAAGTGAAAGATATACCACTGTTATCTTTTTTGTTCAAAGTGGAGAAAATTATTATGCAGGCTGAGAGGGGTTCCCAAACTTTTTCACATGACTGTAAATAACCTCAGGCACAACCTAAAGCCAGGGGGATGCTATGGGCAGCAAAGTGAATGAAAAAGGTGCTAAAACTGAACTGAATGATAAACTGCTATACAGCTTAGTGACAATAGCAATAGGACAAGTAAAACTATAATAAAGTGTAAGTACTACTGGTCTGTGTTACACAAGGTTCTGCCCCAATTCTCCTCTCTGCAGGTTGGAAGCCTTCCAGGGCCCCTGGTGAAGTTACACAATATTTCTGCATATTGCTAGTGATGAGTGAATCTGAATCTAATTTTTGATGCGAAACTTGGTGAAAAATGTTGTTAATCACTACATATTACACATTTAAAGATCTGACCTGTGCCTCAGTATGGGCTAAATTGCCTTAGCTCTTACAACAATGTGAAAAAGTGAAGTTCCAGGGTCTCATTTATCATGTGAAACATGAGTTAGAAATGTAATACCCAGCCTACTTCTTTAGGAGAATTCATTATCTTGTCTGGCAGGATTGATGACTGCTTTGCTCTCTGTGAACATCATTTTTATTTTGTTTATGTAAAAGCAATGGCTGTAGACTTGAAAAGTATTAATAAAGTAGATGAACAGTTCAGATATTTTGTGCACCTTGTCTTTTATCATGTCCTTCTCCTTCTACCTGAGGTAACTATGTATAGCTGGCTGTTTAGCTTTAGGGAAACATTATTTCCAAGTGCGTCTGCCATAAATTTCTTTCCTTGACCTTTGTGTAAGCACCTAAACTAGTAGGGGTTCTTCTCTCCAACAGATCCCTTTTTTGCAGGATGGACCTGACATCCCTGTGTTTCATATTATGTCTGCCAAGTCATACAAACCAAAATGCTACCAGCTTTATTTGGACTTTACTTATTCCCTTCCTAATGAGCCCTCAGACAGAGAATGTATTTTTCATTGGTGGGGTCAGTGACACCAAATCCAGATGGCATTTAAAATTGCAAGCTGTAGAGATACAGAATATAACGTTATCCTTAAGGCAATTATTCATTTAGTGTCTCTCTGGTGATGAGCTGGTATGAGGCTACCTTCTACAAAATGTACAAAGAACCAGACTGGACTGAGGCTCTCAAACAGGCAGTAGCACTGATAGCAGGTGAAGTACAAGAGGCAGTGGTCAGCAGGCAGAGGTCAAAACCAGATAAGACAAGTTAATCAGAGGCCAAGATACCAAATAAGAGGTCCATAGAGCAAGATCAAGCAAGGTAATTGTTTGTGTATCATTGTACTGGGACCTCTGTGGTGGCAAGGTAGGTGTCAGTGCTCCCACGTCATCACCATTGACCTTTATTAGCCGTTTCCCAAAGGTAGGTTTATATCTTAACAAACTATCTTAAAGTGGACCTGTCACCCAGACACAAAAATCTGTATAATAAAAGTCCTTTTAAAATTAAACATGAAATCCAATTTCTGTTTTTTATTAAAGGGGTGGTTCACCTTCAAACTACTAGTTGGTTTCAGATAGATCACCAGAAATAACAACTTTTTCCAATGACTTTCTATTTTCTATGTGTGACTGTTTTTCTAATATTGAAGTGTAAAGTGTCATTTCTCTCCTTCTGAAGCAGCTCTGGGAGGGGGGTCGCCGATCCTGTAAACTGTTCTAAATTGATACATTTAGTTGATACATTTCTTATCTTTGTCCCTGCTGAGCAGAATCTCTGGGTTTCATTACAGGCAGCTGGTAGAATTGATACAATAGTTGCTAATACTCCAGAGTTGCTGCTGAGAAATGTATCAACTCAATGTTGCAAAATTGTAACAGTTTAGAGTCTGCACCTGAATTACTGAGCTGCCAGACTCAAACAGCAGAGACACGAACATTCAACTTTAAACTTAGATTTTGGAAAAAACGTAAAAAAAATAAATAATGGAAAGTAATTGAAAAAAGTCTTTATTTCTGGGGAACAATTCAAAAACAACTGAATTGAAAAAGTGTGTTTGGAAGGTGAACAACCCCTTTAACCCTTTAAGTGCCACAGAACGTAGAATCTACGTTCTGTGGATCAAAGGACCAAAGTGCCACAGATCGTAGATTCTACGTTCTGCAGCACTTCCGGGTTTGCGAGCGGAGGAGCGGCTGTTAGAGCCGCTCGCTCCGCTCCTCCACGATCCCCTGCCCCTAGGCAACGAGCAGAGCAGGGGATCGAGTGGCCCCTGGGGCGCGATCGCCCAGGGGCCCAAAAACAGCAGCAGGCACGTGTTACTTACGTGTCCTGCTGCTGCAGCCTACACCGCGCCGTCGATCTCCGCCCCCACAGCACAGAGACAGGAACCACGTCGCAGATGTCTTCCAGGGGCTCTTCCTGATCGCCTGCAACAGTCTCCAGCGACTTTTTCAGGTTAGTGCAACAATTACACACACAAACACACCAACACACACTTATTACAGTAATATACACTTAGATTCACACTTACACACACTTACACATACATTTTTGGGGATTGGGGGGGTCACTTACACTCACTGCACTTACACACACGTGCACACGCACACACGCGCACATAACATGTAATTTACCATTTGTACACACGCACACGCACATACATGGCATTGTGGCTTTTTTTTTTTTTTCTTATCGCATCGTCTCTTTTTTTGGCTGAAAAAAATGTTTTATTGCCATTACGAATAGCGTATTCGCTAAACGTACTGTGCAATATCTTTTGTATGTTATTTCGGTGATAATATTGCAATTTTGGGTATTTTGGTGCATTTTTAGCCATTTTATTGAATTTTTAGCCATTTTATTGCATTTTCAGCTCTGCGTATGTTGTGTTCACTTGTTTCTAGCCGTATAACCTGTTTGGCCCAGCTAAAATATTCAAACTGTGATTCTGACGGCCGATAACACTAGTCTGGAAAAAAAAACATTGATTTTTGTGGTTTTATTGGATTTTTTTGCATTTCACTCTTTACTGCCTTATTTTGTTTTGCCTTGTAAATTTTATCTACTATATATCCATTTGGGGGTCTCTGTGCGCCACATAGTTTGGTATATCTATGCATATTGGGCATCAAAGTGTTCAGTAGACCCCTGGCGTTCATATTTAGGATGTTTTATGCTGATACGTTACGAAATGTGTGGCATATAATGGGGTAAAATTCAAGCTTTGTGACGATTTTCAGAAATTTGATAAAAACCGTTATGTTCAGCATTGCTTTGCAGTTTGGCAGTTTGCAGTAGAAACACTTATTTACCCATATTGGATTCGTCAGAACGTGTACTTTCTGAAAATATATGGTTTTCTGGGGTCTCTGTACTGTTAGGGGGGTCTAATTTCGCATAATACACACACCAGGTGCTCATATTGCAGCAGCCAGCGCGTCAGCCGTGAAAATGTATATACACTATTGTCATTTGGGGGTCATTGTGCGCCACATAGTTTGGTATATCTAGGCATATTGGGCATCAAAGTGTTCAGTAGACCCCTGGCGTTCATATTTAGGATGTTTTATGCTGATAAGTTACGAAATGTGTGGCATATAATGGGGTAGAATTCAAGCTTTGTGACGATTTTCAGAAATTTGATAAAAACCGTTATGTTCAGCATTGCTTTGCAGTTTGGCAGTTTGCAGTAGAAACACTTATTTACCCATATTGGATTCGTCAGAACGTGTACTTTCTGAAAATATATGGTTTTCTGGGGTCTCTGTACTGTTAGGGGGGTCTAATTTCGCATAATACACACACCAGGTGCTCATATTGCAGCAGCCAGCGCGTCAGCCGTGAAAATGTATATACACTATTGTCATTTGGGGGTCATTGTGCGCCACATAGTTTGGTATATCTAGGCATATTGGGCATCAAAGTGTTCAGTAGACCCCTGGCGTTCATATTTAGGATGTTTTATGCTGATAAGTTACGAAATGTGTGGCATATAATGGGGTAGAATTCAAGCTTTGTGACGATTTTCCGAAATTTGATAAAAACCGTTATGTTCAGCATTGCTTTGCAGTTTGGCAGTTTGCAGTAGAAACACTTATTTACCCATATTGGATTCGTCAGAATGTGTACTTTCTGAAAATATATGGTTTTCTGGGGTCTCTGTACTGTTAGGGGGTCTAATGTCACATAATACACACACCAGGTGCTCATATTGCAGCAGCCAGCGCGTCAGCCGTGAAAATGTATATACACTATTGTCATTTGGGGGTCTCTGTGCGCCACATAGTTTGGTATATCTATGCATATTGGGCATCAAAGTGTTCAGTAGACCCCTGGCGTTCATATTTAGGATGTTTTATGCTGATAAGTTACGAAATGTCTGACATATAATGGGGTAGAATTCAAGCTTTGTGACGATTTTCCGAAATTTGATAAAAACCGTTATGTTCAGCATTGCTTTGCAGTTTGGCAGTTTGCAGTAGAAACACTTATTTACCCATATTGGATTCGTCAGAATGTGTACTTTCTGAAAATATATGGTTTTCTGGGGTCTCTGTACTGTTAGGTGGTCTAATGTCGCATAATACACACACCAGGTGGTTATATTGAAGCAGCCAGCGCGTCAGCCGTGAAAATGTCTATACATATTGTCATTTGGGGGTCTCTGTGCGCCACAAAGTTTGGTATATCTATGCACATTGGGCATCAAACTGTTAAGTAGACCCATATGTTTATATTTAGGATGCTTTATGCTGGTAATGATACATGGACAATACGATGCTGGAAAGTTGAAGCTTTGAGGCAATTTCCAGATATTTCACCAAAACCGCCAAATTTGGCAAAGCCTTGCGACTCAGTAGTTTGGAGCGGAAAGGCATGGGTACCCATTTTAGATTCTGTAGAATGTGTACTTTCCAAAAATATATGGGGTTGGGGGGTAAACATATATTTCTGTGTTTTTACCCCACAAAAATGCAGTCAATGTGTTGATTTTTCATTAGATAAAGTTACCCACAGGACAATTTGTATGTGCTAACTTCATTTTGGGGCCTCTAAATGCCATATACTTTGGTAAACTTATGAACAATGGCCACCAAAATGTTCAGAGGAACCCTGGCAATCATATTTAGGGTGCTTTTTCTTAGTACGTAATGACACATGGGTGATATGGTGCTGGGAAGTTGAAGCTTTGAGGCAATTTTCAGATATTTCACCAAAACCGACAACTTTGGGAAAGCCTTGCGACTCAGTAGTTTGGAGCAATAAGGCATGGGTACTCATTTTAGATTCTGTAGAATGTGTACTTTCCAAAAATGTATGGGTTTGGGGGGTCAACATGTATTTCTGTGTTTTTACCCCACAAAAATGCAGTCAATGTGTTGATTTTTCATTAGCTGAAGTTACCCACGGGACTGTTTGTATGCGCTAACTTCATTTTGGGGCCTCTATATGCCAGATACTTTGGTAAACTTATGAACAATGGCCACCAAACTGTTCAGAGGAACCCTGGCAATCATATTTAGGGTGCTTTTTCTTGGTGCATAACGATACATGGGTGATATGGTGCTGAGAAGTTGAAGCTTTGAGGCAATTTTCAGATATTTCACCAAAACCGACAATTGTGGGAAAGCCTTGCGACTTAGTAGTTTGGAGCAGAAAGGCATGGGTACCCATTTTAGATTCTGTAGAATGTGTACTTTCCAAAAATATATGGGTTTTGGGGAGTAAACATATATTTCTGTGTTTTTACCCCAAAAAAATGCAGTCAATGTGTTGATTTTTCATTAGCTGAAGTTACCCACGGGACTGTTTGTATGCGCTAACTTCATTTTGGGGCCTCTAAATGCCAGATACTTTGGTAAACTTATGAACAATGGCCACCAAAATGTTCAAAGGAACCCTGGCAATCATATTTAGGGTGCTTTTTCTTAGTACGTAATGACACATGGGTGATATGGTGCTGGGAAGTTGAAGCTCTGAGGCAATTTTCAGATATTTCACCAAAACCGACAACTTTGGGAAAGCCTTGCGACTCAGTAGTTTGGAGCAATAAGGCATGGGTACCCATTTTAGATTCAGTAGAATGTGTACTTTCCAAAAATGTATGGGTATGGGGGGTAAACATATATTTCTGTGTTTTTACCCCACAAAAATGCAGTCAATGTGTTGATTTTTCATTAGATGAAGTTACCCACAGGACTATTTGTATGCGCTAACTTCATTTTGAGGCCTCTAAATGCCAGATACTTTGGTAAACCTATGAACAATGGCCACCAAACTGTTCGGAGGAACCCTGGCAATCATATTTAGGGTGCTTTTTCTTGGTGCATAACGATACATGGGTGATATGGTGCTGGGAAGTTGAAGCTTTGAGGCAATTTTCAGATATTTCACCAAAACCGACAATTGTGGGAAAGCCTTGCGACTCAGTAGTTTGGAGCAGAAAGGCATGGGTACCCATTTTAGATTCTGTAGAATGTGTACTTTCCAAAAATATATGGGTTTGGGGGGTAAACATATATTTCTGTGTTTTTACCCCACAAAAATGTAGTCAATGTGTTGATTTTTCATTAGATGAAGTTACCCATAGGACTATTTGTATGCGCTAACTTCATTTTGAGGCCTCTAAATGCCAGATACTTTGGTAAACCTATGAACAATGGCCACCAAACTGTTTGGAGGAACCCTGGCAATCATATTTAGGGTGCTTTTTCTTGGTGCATAACGATACATGGGTGATATGGTGCTGGGAAGTTGAAGCTTTGAGGCAATTTTCAGATATTTCACCAAAACCGACAATTGTGGGAAAGCCTTGCGACTCAGTAGTTTGGAGCAGAAAGGCATGGGTACCCATTTTAGATTCTGTAGAATGTGTACTTTCCAAAAATATATGGGTTTTGGGGGGTAAACATATATTTCTGTGTTTTTACCCCACAAAAATGCAGTCAATGTGTTGATCTTTCATTAGCTGAAGTTACCCACAGGACTGTTTGTATGCGCTAACTTCATTTTGGGGCCTCTAAATGCCAGATACTTTGGTAAACTTATGAACAATGGCCACCAAAATGTTCAGAGGAACCCTGGCAATCATATTTAGGGTGCTTTTTCTTAGTACGTAATGACACATGGGTGATATGGTGCTGGGAAGTTGAAGCTTTGAGGCAATTTTCAGATATTTCACCAAAACCGACAACTTTGGCAAAGCCTTGCGACTCAGTAGTTTGGAGCAGAAAGGCATGGGTACCCATTTTAGATTCAGTAGAATGTGTACTTTCCAAAAATATATGGGTTTGGGGGGTAAACATATATTTCTGTGTTTTTACCCCACAAAAATGCAGTCAATGTGTTGATTTTTCATTAGATGAAGTTACCCACGGGACTGTTTGTATGCGCTAACTTCATTTTGGGGCCTCTAAATGCCAGATACTTTGGTAAACCTATGAACAATGGCCACCAAACTGTTTGGAGGAACCCTGGCAATCATATTTAGGGTGCTTTTTCTTGGTGCATAACGATACATGGGTGATATGGTGCTGGGAAGTTGGAGCTTTGAGGCAATTTTCAGATATTTAACCAAAACCGACAATTGTGGGAAAGCCTTGCGACTCAGTAGTTTGGAGCAGAAAGGCATGGGTACCCATTTTAGATTCGGTAGAATGTGTACTTTCCAAAAATATATGGGTTTTGGGGGGTAAACATATATTTCTGTGTTTTTACCCCACAAAACTGCAGTCAATGTGTTGATCTTGAAGTTACCCACGGGACTGTTTGTATGCGCTAACTTCATTTTGGGGCCTCTAAATGCCAGATACTTTGGTAAACTTATGAACAATGACCACCAAAATGTTCAGAGGAACCCTGGCAATCATATTTAGGGTGCTTTTTCTTAGTACGTAATGATAAATGGGCGATATGGTGCTGGGAAGTTGAAGGTTTAAGGAAATTTTCAGATATTTCACCAAAACCGACAATTTTGGGAAAGCCTTGCGACTCAGTAGTTTGGAGCAGAAAGGCATGGGTACCCATTTTAGATTCAGTAGAATGTGTACTTTCCAAAAATATATGGGTTTGGGGGGTAAACATATATTTCTGTGTTTTAACCCCACAAAAAATGCAGTCAATGTGTTGATTTCTCAGTAGCTGAAGTAAAGTCCTGAACAATTTGGATGTGCTAACTTCATATTGGTGTCTCTAAATGCCAGATACTTTGGTAAACCTATGCATAATGGGTATCAAACTGTTCAGTGGACCCCTGGCAATCATATTTCAGGTGCTTTTTCTTGGTACCTAATATAGTTTGGGATATGCGGAGCAGCAAAATAAAACCTTTGAAATGATTTTTCAGAATTTTGAATTTTTTGTTGAAAAACCGCTATGTTCAGACAAGCTTTTATGTTTGGTAGTTGGGAGTAGAGAGACATAGTTACCCATTTTGTAATCGGCAGAATGTGTACTTTTCAAAAATGTATGGTTTTCTGGGGTAAACCTACGGTTTCAGGATTTTTTGCCTTGGAATCTAAAGCATGCCGTTTTCTGCCTTAGTGCTTTCAAAATTCGGTAATATACTGCCGGGAGTTTTTGCTGTACAGAAATCCTAAATCTCCCTAAAACTATACATATCTGGTATTGGCACGTTCGAGAGACATAAGGCTTTCCAAATCAGTTGGATTTTCATCCCTAAAATGAAATATTTTTCTGGTATAAATTGATATACGATGAAAAATGGTAATTTTTCATTTTTTTTTGGTATTTAGCACTATAATTTTTTTTGCACAGGTGGAAATACATGAAAACTCAGGCAGATTTAGAAAGCTCAGTTTCTACCGAAAAAAACAATGTATAGTTTTCCTAGGTAAACTATAGGTTTCCCCTCAGAATATGCCCCTAAAGTGAGAGAGCACAAAATGTTTCAAAAACGGCTGGCATTTCGCGTAACCAAAATGTGAAATTCTGCTGGCACTTAAAGGGTTAAATCATTCATAGCTGTTTTAAATCTCAAATATTGCCTGCCCCACTGGGGCAGACATTACTTTCACTTTCCATTCAGCACTTCCTAGATGTCACTGCTCTTCCCACATTCCCCCGTTCTCTTCACCATTTAATTGTGTAGCCAGTGCATGGGGATGGACATCAGGTCCCCTATTCTGGTGCACAAACAAGATTCTGAGATGATACAAGGCCTGTCTTAATAACAGTGTGTACAAAATGGCTCCTGCCTTCTTGCTATAATTATGAATACCCAGACTGAAGGAAACAAGATTCAAATAATGTATATTGCATAATTAAAGTTCATTTTGCTTAACTAATGTGATAAAAGATTTTGAATAATTTTTTTGGGCGACAGGTCCCCTTTAAAGGGATAATGTAATGCCTAAAAAATCACATCTTAGCAATCTTAAGCACGGGTGCTTTTTTATGTGTTTGTCGTATATTCCAAACAGGTTTGAGCACGCCTGAATTGATTCCATGATATTATGCCTAGTTGTACTCATGAGTGTTCAGAGTTCTGTTTCATTGTATTTGTGTTTGATTGCAAGTTGCTGCACAAGTTTCCCTTGTTTGTTATAAGTTGCTGCATTTCCTTGTGTTTGACGCTCATTGAAAATTCAACACAATACAACACAATAAAAACACAGGTCCACATGAGCAATTCAGGTGGCACAACGGAAAAGTTTGAAGAAGTTTATTGCAACATTAGGGTAACCGCATCGCCTTATGCATTTCGGGAAACACTCCCTTAATCATAGGCAAAAGTGTTTGAAGAAGTTTATTGCAACATTAGGGTAACAGTATCGCCTTACGCATTTCGGGAAACACTCCCTTAATCATAGGCATAGACCTTTCCAATCGAGTCCCCATTTTACTTTTTTTGGGGCATGGGGCTGAAGGAAAAGTATATTCAGGATAATGGGTCAGAGTAGTAAAATAAATGTGCACATTTATTTATGTATCGTTCTAAATTCAAAATATCCAGTGTTGTAGCATGAAACCCTACTACAGTACAGTTTTGTACCATATGGGCACACAGATGCTCTCATTCATTTAAACCTCACCACCTGGTAGGACACACAACGTCTGACTCTGCATTTGACCGAGCAGAAACCACTAGTAACAGGTGCCTAGTGGTGCCACTTCATCCATGGGATATTTTAATGAAAATAAGTGAAAATATTTGACAAAACAGGACACCTTTAGAAAGTAATGCATAGAAACAGAAAAAAAGCTCTTTCCCCAGTATACAGGTAGTCTGTGGAACCATTTAAGACTTGTTCACTACAGAGACATGATGGTTCAGATGTATGCACATTTGGGAATCAGGTGCAGAAAATACTGTCCAAAGAGAAGAAAGTGAGGAATAGGAGCATACTTATCAATGGTCGCTGCCTTTTTTAATTGTGAAAGAATCCCTGGGCTGTGCCTAGTGCTGTTGTGTTCTTTATGTTCCCACATACTCTTAAGACAATGGCACACAAGGCTGTTTTACTACCTGCATTTCTACACAGACTGAGAAACAGCCTTGTTACATAGTTAGTTAAATTGGGTTGAAAAAAGACAAAGTCCATCAAGTTCAACCCCTCCAAATGAAAACCCAGCATCCATACACACACCCCTCCCTACTTTTAATTAAAATTCTATATACCCATACCTATATTAACTATAGAGTTTAGTATCACAATAGCCTTTAATATTATGTCTGTCCAAAAAATCATCCAAGCCATTCTTAAAGGCATTAACTGAATCAGCCATCACAACATCACCCGGCAGTGCATTCCACAACCTCACTGTCCTGACTGTGAAGAACCCTCTACGTTGCTTCAAATGAAAGTTCTTTTCTTCTAGTCTAAAGGGGTGGCCTCTGGTACGGTGATCCACTTTATGGGTAAAAAGGTCCCCTGCCATTTGTCTATAATGTCCTCTAATGTACTTGTAAAGTGTAATCATGTCCCCTCGCAAGCGCCTTTTTTCCAGAGAAAACAACCCCAACCTTGACAGTCTACCCTCATAATTTAAGTCTTCCGTCCCTCTAACCAATTTAGTTGCACGTCTCTGCACTCTCTCCAGCTCATTTATATCCCTCTTAAGGACTGGAGTCCAAAACTGAACTGCATACTCCAGATGAGGCCTTACCAGGGACCTATAAAGAGGCATAATTATGTTTTCATCCCTTGAGTTAATGCCCTTTTTTATGCAAGACAGAACTTTATTTGCTTTAGTAGCCACAGAATGACACTGCCCAGAATTAGACAACGTGTTATCTACAAAGACCCCTAGATCCTTTTCATTTAAGGAAACTCCCAACACATTGCCATTTAGTGTATAACTTGCATTTATATTATTTTTGCCAAAGTGCATAACCTTGCATTTATCAACATTGAACCTCATTTTCCAGTTTGCTGCCCAGTTTTCCAGTTTAGACAGATCACTTTGCAAAGTGGCAGCATCCTGCATGGAACCTATAGTTCTGCACAATTTAGTATCATCTGCAAAAATAGAAACAGTACTTTCAATGCCCACCTCCAGGTCATTAATAAACAAGTTGAAAAGCAAGGGACCTAGTACAGAGCCCTGCGGTACTCCACTAACAACACTGGTCCAATTAGAAAATGTTCCATTTACCACCACTCTTTGTAGTCTATCTTTTAGCCAGTTCGCTATCCAGGTACAAATACTATGTTCCAGGCCAACATTCCTTAATTTAACCAGTAACCTTTTGTGTGGCACTGTATCAAATGCTTTAGCAAAGTCTAAGTAAATCACATCCACTGCCATCCCAGAATCGAGGTCTCTACTTACATTCTCGTAAAAAGAAATTAAGTTAGTCTGGCAAGATCTATTACGCATAAAACCATGCTGGCACAAACTCATAGTATTATGATTTGCTATGAAGTCCAGTATCTTATCCTTTATTAACCCTTCGAAAAGCTTTCCTAATACTGACGTCAGACTAACTGGCCTATAGTTTTGAGGCTGAGAACGGGATCCTTTTTTGAATAGAGGCACCACATTAGCAATTCGCCAGTCTCTTGGCACAATACCAGATCTCAATGAATCCTGAAAAATTAAGTAAAGAGGTTTGGCAATCACAGAGCTAAGCTCGCTAATTACCCTGGGATGAATACCATCTGGCCCTGGACCTTTGTTAATCTTAACCTGTTCAAGTCTCTTTTGAATTTCTTCTTGTGTGAACCATGCATCATTAGTTGTATTACTAGAATTGGGAGTGTTAAGAAGGAAACCTTCACTTACTGGTTCTTCATTTGTGTAAACAGATGAAAAATACGAGTTCAGAATCTGCGCTTTTATTTTGTTTTCATCAACCAGCTGATCCCCCTCTGATAGTAAGGGTCCCACCCCTTCCTGCTTCATTTTTTTACTATTGACATATTTAAAAAATAATTTGGGATTTTTTTTACTGCTTGCTGCAATATCCTTTTCTATAGCAATTTTAGCTTGCCTTATAGCTTCTTTGCATGATTTATTGGCCTCCTTGTACCTTATAAATGTTTCGGCTGTACCAGCTAACTTGAAAGCCTTAAAAGCACGTCTTTTCTTACCCACCTCAACACCAACGCTTCTATTGAACCAAAAAGGTTTTGCTTTGCAACGACGTTCCTTGCTTACAAGTGGAATATACTGACAAGTATATTTATTAAGCAGCATTTTAAAGACTTCCCATTTTTGTTCTGTGTTTAACCCTGTGAAAAGCATTTCCCACTTAATATGTTGCAGAGATGCCCTTATACTGTCAAAGTTTGCACGTCCTATTAGTGGCGTCATTACTCCAAGGTTGGAGCTTTTTACACTATTGATGTGAAGAATATATATGAAATCAAAATAAATAAATGGTAACACAACAGGCAGAGAGTCACCAAGTGACAAATGATGTTGGGGTGCATCTGCTCCCCACCTTGGTGTACAATAGTCATGAAACTTGCACTGGTTTAATAAAGGAAAAGTCCATTTATTCTTGAAGCACATAAAAAAAACCCACACATTTTGTGCTTGGAAGCATAGGCGTGTGTCTCCAAGCACTTAACACACAGGATTTCTCTTTTTGACATGTTCCTTCAATAAACTGACTTCCCCTTTATTGACTATGGTGGCTATTTATTAAAGTCCAAATGCCAAAAACTCAAAAAAAATCCAGTTTTTATACTATAAAAGCTGAATTTTTAGTGGAAAAAAAATAGAATTTTTCAAGATTTATTGTACCCTCGAGGATGGAAAAAGTGGAAATACGAAAAAACAGCATCTCAGACCTGCTGAGAAGGGATGGGCGAATTTGATTAGTTTTGCAAAAAAATTGGCCAGCAAAATGTCGCTGACATCCATTAAAGTCTATGGGCGTCAAAAAAAATTTGTCGCGCAGCAAAATTTTTTTGATAGGTGTCTTTTTTTTTACGCATGACGCCATGCAAGTCTATGGGCGTCATTTTTGCGGCGAAACAAGGCAAACAAATTCGCCCATCCCTACTGCTGAGGTTGTATACAGTGTAAGTCAACTTCCTATTTGGAAGTTTCTGTGGTTTGCGGTGAAATTAGCCTGAAAATCCAACTATTTCAGACTTTTCAGGAAAAAGCCGAAAAAAATCAAGTGATTCGGATTTTTGCTTGATTTTATCGAGTTTGTCCCCGATTCAATTAAATCATGCTTTTTTTATTATTAAATAAGGCCAAATCATGGATTCTAGTTTGCTCAGACTTTTTTTTATTTAAAAACTCAGATAAATGAGGCCCTCAGTGTTGGATACACGAGTGTCAACCATTTACTGCTTACTTATGAATATATAAAAATAATAAAACCCAAACATTAGCCTTATCAATCTATAGGACTGGTATACATTGTCTGGTCAGTCATTTTTCAGTACATTTTTCTGACCCACACCTAATATTACAGAAGAGTGAATGGGAAGGGGTGATCTGCGCTGGACACAGCTGACAGTTCTTTGCGTTTTCCAGCTATGTGTACAGAGACTACACAACAGCAATATATCAGATTCTACTTAGCTTTATTTGATGTATACACGATTACAGCAACAGCAGAGCCCTAAACCTCAGGGACCGTCTGGTGACTGGGTATGAGCAGGCTTGAAGGGTTCAGTGCGGGAACAGGTAGTGATGCAAAGAGACATTCAAAGAAATTTTACTTTGCCTGGAGTTTTATACCCTCAGATTAAGGGAGGTGGGGGCAGTGTCGGACTGGGACACCAAGGCCCAACCAAAAACCTTAGACTAGGGGCCCACCTAAGAACCATAAACCTGAGGCCCACTCTCTGTACTATTATTCCTCTTCTCCTCACTCAACCTCTATTCTCCTAGTCTCTATTTTTACATGCTAGAATCTATTATTCCATTTATTTAGCCTCTTTTTTTCTCAAAGAAATAGGTAATGGCCATGAAATAAGACAAATCTTTAGCAGCACAAGGGCCCACTGACATCTGGGCCCACCGGGAGTTTTCCTGGTATCCCGGTGGGCCAGTCCGACACTGGGTGGGGGTCGTTTTCCCAGAGTTCTACATAGAGATGCATAAGAAATGTAGAGAAAAACTACCAAGGCTCCCAGCTGCACATTCCTTCTTTGGCAAGCAAAGGGTGTGCTATCCTCCTGCTAACCTTGAGATAACTGTAGAATACATAATAATGAAGCTGATTTCGTGAAGAGCAGGTTACATTTCAGTTAAAATTCACATAGCCAGATTTCCATTGAGCCATACTATAGCCATTTTGTTCAATGTGCTGCAGGGACAGTATGTTCTAAAGTGGTCCATATGCTACTGGTGGAATCACAAGTTTTTTTGCCTTCACCGTTTGGGCAAAATATGCCTTGACACAATTTTATTTCTTTTAATATACACTGAGGGCTCTTTCTTTGGTAAACTTAATGCTAGTGTCATGTATATACTTATAGTTGTGCCTGTTCTTGATGCACTCTACATGTATTTTTAATGATCCTGTGGCAGAATACTGGACACAGGCCAAAGGTTTCTTGCTAGGGTTACCACAAGTTGTATAGTGCATGCAGAGCAAAATCATTAGGGCTTGAGTTGTAACCAATGAGATTTTTCCTTAATTGATCATCTCTTCTATTAATGACTCCATCTGAAACTAGGTAGGAAGAAGTTTATATTTTATTACTTCTAGCCCTGTGCTTGTAATTTTCCTTCTAGTTACTTCATCAATGAGGATTTGCAGGATCTACATACAACTTGCATTCAAACAGTTTTTGTCTATTCTTTAATGATCCGGTGGCATAATACTGAACATAATGTAGGCCAGGGCTTCTTGCTAGGGTTACCACATATTTTATTGCATACAGAGCAAGATCTTTAGGGCTTGAGTTGTAACCAATGAGACATCCTGGTTAAATTAAGTCATTATCTCTTCCATGAATGACCCCCAGGGCTGTCAACAGGGGGCACAACTGTACAGGGCCCAGTGCTTTAAGGGGGGCTTCCAGGAAGTGATCCACACTTCCTGGATTAGCCGGGCCCCCCTTGCTTCCGAAAGCCAACAAACTCCGAAAGCCTCAAAAAGAGGCAAAACCCGCCGTCTGAATTCTAAAGCTGCAAATAGAGCCAAAAGCCACCAATCAAAAAGAGCTGCAAAAAAAGCTGAAAACCTCTGATTGGACCCAAAGAAGAGGAGAATGAAGAAGACCTTTAAAGGTAAAATACACTAAACACCAATGGTCCTTTTTGAATTTATTTATTTTTTTTAAACCCTGGGCACTAATGGTTTTATAAATCTTTTATGGGAGAAACTGGCCGCCAAATTTTTTTACTTATAGGGGGGCCCTGACCACCAATGATTTTTTTCAACTTGTAGGGGGGCCTGACCTCCAATGTTTTTTTTTAAACTTTTATGGGGGACCCTGGCTCCAATGTTTTTTTTAATTGTAGGTGGGCCCTGACCACCAATGATTCTTTTTTAACTTGTAGGGGGGCCCTGACCACCAATGGCTTTTATCACCTGTGTGTGTGTTTCCCGTTTTTAGCTCTAATGTATGTGTAGTCTTTTTACTGTGGTGGGGCTTGAGGGGCCAGGCCAGGCTGGGGTGGGTGGGGACCAGGGGGCCCAGAACATTTTGTTGTACAAGGCCCTGTGATTTCTGATGGCGACCCTGATGACCCCATGCCAACTTAGGTAGGATGATGCTATTGGGTGCAGATGAAGCTCTACTATTCTAAATGTAACCTGAACTTTCCCAATGTGAGGATATACCTGCAGGTTTCTGGTCAGCCTCTTAAAACTGATCAAGGTAGAGGCAATGAATGGGGCATCACATAATATAATACATCATCATATTCTGCAGCTCTGTACATCAGAATGGTTCATTCAAATGGGTATTCCAAGTCTGACCATCAATCATATAGGAAATCTCAGACCCACCAGCTGGAGTATGGCTTAGACGCAAAAGGAAAACCGATTGCTAGATAGAGGATAAAGGCATGACTCTGCAGGGTCTGGCTTATTCCTACTACACCCCTTTAGGTATGGGCAGTTTTAATTTACCCCCCAAAAATGTCCTTATTAACTGTGGCACTCTCATTGTGTTTATGTGAATAGATACACATAATACTGGGCTTTTAGGAAAACTAGATCTCAGTATTGTACTGCTGCTGTTGACTTGCATGAGCTGCCACCAGGGGGCACACTTGAATAACTCTAACTCTTGGATAATATATTTATGAAAGGTAACACACTAGAAAATGAAATAAATTGTCTGTGTAAAATAATTTCATAGTAAATTAAAAAGACGCACAGAACATTTATATGTAGATTGGAAAGAAAGCAACTGAGCAAGAAAGAGAGAGGACGACTGCAGCCACTGGGGATCATGAAACAGACAATAGTCTTAACATTCACTAATTCCTCTTTTTAAACAATTGCTTATAAGGTATTCATAGACACCTGTCACAGGGACCAACTTTTTCCAGAACTACAATAAGCTGATATAAAAAAAAAACGATTTGAGAAAAACCTACTGGAAGATTCACAGTGGTCTAGTGATCGACAAAAGGGTTAAGCTATGATCTTGTTTCTATGGCAACACAAACACAGGAGGCAGGAATGGAAAAAAGCGGTGTTGTTCGGGTGCATTAAGGCAGCCTTGTCGCCTTGCTAAATGAGCAGCAAAACAAATTGATTTAGTTGCAATATTTATAAGCTTATTCTCACAAACCTACCTGCCTCTATCTCGGCTTGTATATATCATGCTGCCTTCCTTCTCCTAAAAACCTGCCCTAAATAACTGTTGTATTTGTGTAATATATATATATATATTATATATATATATATATATATATATATATATATATATATATATATATATATATATATATATATATATACAGTATATATATATACGTATATATATATATGCCCATTTATTTCTGTAGAGAACTCTGATGTCATCCTGATGATGCAACAGTTAAATGACAGTTATTCCCAGTGAATATTTATGAGAGAACCGACTGGGATTCCTGGCAATTGATTTCTTATCCTTCACAGGCGTTAAGATTTATCTGGTGATGACATGTACTTTCCTTTTTCACATCACTGTAAATTTCACCATCTAATCGTTAGTTTCAATTTATCTTTGACTTCCTACGAATGATCTTTTTTTTGTTCTTTTCCTTGAGATTCACAGCCTGATCAATCAGCCCCAAGCAGATGCTGGATGTTATCTAGTAAATGCGATCGTGACTTTAATGGTACATAGGCAGAGGCCAATGGGAAGGACATTTTTTCCTTCCTATGAATTACTGGACGTAGCAATCTGTATTAATTAGAAATGTTCTAAAATGTATTTTCTTAAATAAAAGGTGACCTGTGGGTCGTTCACCTTCCAACACTTTTTTCAATTCAGTTGGTTTCAGATAGTTCACCAAAAATAAAGACTTTTTCCAATGACTATTTTATATGTGTGATTGTTTTTCTAATATTGATGTGTATCATTTTATTTCACCTTCTAAAGTAGCTCTAAGGTGGGGGGTCGCCGACCCTGTACACTGTTCTAAATTGATGCATTTAGTTGATACATTTCTAATCTCTGAGCAGAATCACTGAGTTTCATTAAAGGCAGCTGTTAGAATTAATACAATAGTTGTTAGTATTCTACAGATGCTGCTGAGAAATGTATTAAAAATTGTATGAACTAAATATAGCAAATTGTAACAGTTTAGAGTTTACACCTGACAGACCCAAATATCAGAGACAGGAACAATAAACTTTAAAGGGGAACTCCGGCTTCCAAACCAAAATTTGATAAAGAGGTCCACATAACACAGAAACCCCTAATATACCCATCACAGTTACCTGTTTCTTCAAAAAGTATGAATAAATGGCATTTTCTATGCTGAAATCCAGCTGATTAACAGTTCTCTTTCTGCATCATTTGAAATCCTGGCAGGGAAGGAGGGACTAAACACTGATGTTACATATTGTAACAATTTCTCCACAGCTTACAGACAGCATGCAGGAACTACATTACCCACAATGCATTTCACTGTGATGTTCTGTTCCTTATTGAAATCACGTGTGCTGGGAATTGTGGGGTTTGGAGGATGAAGGCTGTTGATACAAAGTAACAGTAATCAGCCAGCTCAGCAAAGTAGTCAGACAGATCAACAGGAGAGCAGGGGGCTGGGCTTATGGAACTGTCAGAAACCATTAAAAATCATGAAAAGTTTGCATATTTTTAAAATGATGTATATTGCAATGTTGCTGGAAATTATGTTTACTTTTCAAAAAGCTCAAGTTTCTGTGGAGTTCCCCTTTAAACTTAGATTTTGGAAAAACGATAAAAAAAATTGAAGGCAATGGTAAGGAAAAAAGTCTTTATTTCTGGTAAACAATCTGAAAACAATTGAACTGAAAAAAGTGTTTGGCAGATGAACAACCCCTTTAAAGGGGACCCGTCACCCAAAAAAATTATTCAAAATCCTATTTTATCACATTAGTCAAGCAAAATGAACTTTAATTACGCAATATAAATTATTTGAATCTTGTTTCCTTCAGTCTGGGAATTCCTAATTATAGCAAGCAGGCAGGAGCCATTTTGTGGACACTGTTATTAAGACAAGCCTTGTATCATCTCAGAATCTTGTTTGTGCACCAGAATGTGGGACCTGATCTCCATCCCCGTGCACTGGCTACACAATTAAATGGTAAAGAGAATGGGGGAATGTGGGGAGAGCAGTGACATCTAAGAAGTGCTGAATGGAAAGGGAAAGTAATTTTCTGCCCCGCCTCTATGCCCATGGCATAGAGGAGGGGCAGACAATATTTGATTGACAGCTGAGACTTTAAAATGAGCTTAGCTATGAATGCTTTAATAAAAAATAGAAATTGGATTTCATGTTTAATTTGAAAAGGACTTTTATTATACAGATTTTTGTGTCTGGATGACAGGTCCACTTTAATGAGATGTGTATCTTTCATGGCCGAAAGGGATATCTATGTTCAACACCAGAGCAGTAAATAGGCCTAATACTGAAAATGTGACCTAAATATACTGTATATGTAGATAGATGGTAGATAGATGATAGATAGATAGATAGATAGATAGATAGATAGATAGATAGATAGATAGATAGATAGATAGATAGAAGATAGTATAAATAAAGTACAAAGTCTGATTATGGTGACTACCCCCTCCATGAAGTGGTACTACAGTGCTAAAATGTGGTATAATGAGTTCTTCCCAAAACTTATGAGTTGCACTGATTCCAGACATTGGCTAAACCACTGCCTCTGCTTCTACAGCGATTCTAAGAAACAAGGAGAATTCCCCCCTATTTAAAAAAAAATGGGAATATTCACCACACCCCATCGAGTATGACCTAAGCCTTGATCTACAGTACATAAGCACCCCTATACAACCCAATTCTGCCTGTTTCTCTCAGCCACACCACTTTTGGCCATGCAAACTTCAGAAAAACTGAAGCAGTTTAGGCTATAGGAGGTTAAAGAAAGAGGTAGTTTCAAATGCATTAATGAGCCGTTTGCAATATTTAATTTAAAAAATTAACAAAAACCCCATATTTAGCACAAAGGCTAACTTCTGTGTTGTTTAAGCCTGCTTTCAGAGAGGAATGAATGTAGGGGATGAAAAGGTGTAACATTAAGCCTGCTGTATGGATATATTTCCATTGGCCATGGGGATTATGGGAGATCCATCGTCTATCAGAAACGAGGGATCACAAGATAGGTGTGGATAAACTTAAGGGCCTCAGATAGATAGAGTCAACTACAAGAGGTCCTCTGCACTCAACCCATTATCAATATATTTAAGACAGCGACATTTTGTGCATACTGCTACTAAAAAATGCCTTACCCTTTAAACAACACAGGGATTGTTTGTCCATATATTGCAATATATTTAAGCTGGCCAACTACGTCAAAGTCATCCCATATCCGGCCAGTCCTACGCTTAATTTTCATCTGATTCATTAAGAATTCAATTGCTTAATTATACATTTTACAAAGAGACTAAGTTTTACCTGCAACTTACTAGCTGCTTTCAAAGTAAAACTCCCAAACTTGGCTGCCCTTTTATTAGACACCAGTGGGATCAGGATACAGGAGCAGTGACCAGCTCCATGTTGTAGCTCCCACCCTTCCCAGCCATAGTCAGGTGATCCCACTGGTGTCTAATAAAAGGGCAGCCAAGTATGGGAGTTTTACTCCCAAACTTTAGTCCTTGAGGCAGGAGCTGTATGTGCTGTATATTATATGAGGGTGAAGATCAGGACTGGACTAGACAGGATGAAGAGGGCAAAGGTCAGGACAGGAACAGACTGGATGGGACAAGATGGTGCGCGCATATATTGGGAGCAGACTGAAAGGATGGGGCAGGACGGTGCGGGCATAGATTGGGAACAGACTTAAAGGATGGGGATAGAGTTGTAAGAGAGCTGGAGCAGAAGAGGTCTGGAAAGCAATAAAGCGAGAGGAGTGAATAGCGAGAGGACTGGATAGCACGAGGACTGGATTGCGAGAGGACTGGACAGTGAGAGGACTGGATAGCGAGCAGACTTGATAAAAGATAGGTTAGGTGCAAGGCAGAACGGGAAGCAGGAATCAGAAACAGGCAAGGCAAGTTTGGTTCAATGTCAGGTCAAGGCAAGGAAAAACAAGACAGGGTAAAGCAAGGCAAGACAAGGCAGGGAAGAACAAGGCAGATCAGGGCAAGGTAGCATCAAGGGAAAGGGGATAGAGCTGGAACAACCTAGCTAGGGGCGCTGCCACAGTACTAGGGAGGCCATATAATGCTCCGGCAAAGGGTGTTTGGAGGGCTGGCCCTAAATAGGGCAGAGTCAGCCCTGATTGGCTGACTGCAACCAATCAGGCTGCTGCTGAATTCTGTCCCCTCTAGAAATAGCGACTGCACATGCAGCGGAGCTCACAGGCACCATCTTCTTCTCTTCAGGAATCTTCGTGTCTTCTTCCTCCCCTTTGCAATTTCCATCTCTTTCGGCACATGCGCAGTTGTCCCGAACCGGAAAATTACCCCAACTGCACATGCGCTATTACGCCGCTCACTTCACAAAGATTACCGAAGAGAAGAAGATGGCACCTGTGATCTCCGCTGTGCTCACTCTATGCAGGGGATGCAGGGTGGGGGGCCATCGGAGGGGGGCCAGTGGGGACTTATCAACATGGGGAGTTCTCCTTTAAGAGTAGCTGTAATGTAGTACCCCTTTACTAGCACCTTTACTAAGCATGAGCACTATGTTATTTTTTTACAATATGATTATAATGCAGCCCTTCATCATGATGTGAAGAGTATAGCACCAATTGTGGCTCATGCACACATACGCTGTGTTATATACTGTATACCATAGTGTTATAATCTAGCCGTTTCTTTTCTGCTCTCTCCTGGTAGTGAATATGCCTGTGGAAATGTTACTGGGACTGTGGATTACAGAAGTAATGAGAAAGTAAAAGGAGGCCATATATGTCCTTCCGCATGAATTTCGCTCCCACTGGTCAAAGATAAAAATGATTTAAAGGCGACGGGTCAATTTCACCAGCTTGTGGGAAGTTTTATTGAAATCACTAATGACAAAAAAGACAGTTTGATTTAGCACTCTGTTACAGTACAAAGAGAACACCAAGCTTCTATTATGAATCTGCGCTAGGGGGGCTTTTTGTTCTTGCAAACAATTTTTCTCTGTGGAATATGCTTTATTTGTTGTTTTATGTGGAATCATCTGTTAGCTTCTTACTTAGCTGCCGACAAGTAAAACTGCTAATGTGATTCTAAGAGGATTCTTGCTGTGTGCCTGACACTGAGCTGGGCTGATGCATCTTTTGTGTCTTTTTCAACCAGACTTACTACTATAGAGGTGCAAACTAATATCTGCATCCATTTCACTGGTCTGCTAAATGCCTTTCCATTCGCAACAGTGTTCTGCTGTATTTCCCACCAGTTATGCTAAGGAACTATTAATAGAATGAACATCCATGGAATGGTTTTGGGCAGAATGATGCAAATCTGGAAAATGTACTGTGTCCAGACACTGCCTCCATAACATGTAAAGAAACGTCACAGCCGTAACAACAAGCCATTCTGGGCCACCCATGGCTTAACTAGAACTTTTTGGGCTATACAGCAAAGTTGTTTTATGGCCACTCTTTTGTCAACAAATATTCTACTGAACATATACTGAAACTGAATATCATTAGAGCCCCTAGGGGTCATTTGCAAATGCAGCCAAAATGCGGTCATACTTAACTGGATGCATTTATTGAAAGAACTGGTGTCCAAACACGCTTCTGTAAATTATGTATCATTGCACCATGTTACTCTGCTCTTATTCCGAAGGGTGTGGAGTCCTTATAAATGCTACTACCTCAACCCAAAGAGGCAATTATCTCAGGATTCTCACAGTGTTTGTGTCAACAGGCAAAGCAAATTTACCCAAAGAGAATCACTTACAAATGTCATTTTAACGATGAGTGCCGGAAGTGGCACACGCCTAACTCTGAAAATATTAGCCTTCAGCTTGCATCCAATCTGCTACCCCACACATGAAATTCCATTCATTTGGGACTTCGGGTGCCCCAGGCAGCAGGCAAAATTTCTTGTATAAATTCAATTATGCCTGAATTATCAGACAAAATACTGCTTTATGAGTGAAAACTATGCAGATTTGTATCCGAAATTGCACTTTGTAAACTGCAATTGCAGTTGTAAATTATCTTTATTATCTTTTTCACTCCAAAGTCAAACTCTCAAGCAAAAAGCCACCCCATATAACATTAAAGGGGTTGTTTACCTAATTTAACTTTTAGTATGATGTAAAGAGTGATATTCTGAATCTGCAATTAATTAAATTTTTTAAACTTTTTGAAGTTTCGGTGGTCTGCTCTGGAATTAGCCTGAAAATCCAACCTTTTCTGGGGTTTCAGGCAAAAATCCGAAAAACATGGGCTTTTTGGGAAAAAGCCCGAAAAGCGATTTGGGAAAAAAACGTACAATCTGGGGTTTCACTCGATTTTTTACCCAAACCGATTAAATCGAGCTTTTTTAATAATAAATAAGGTCAATTAGAGGATTTTAGTTTGGTGAGACTTTTTTTTTATTTAAATAATCAGAAATATTCCGATTTAAGTTAATAACCCTCTGTGAGTACAATTCAAACGTCCTGAAGATACAAGAATACAGAAGAGATTATCAAGGTAATAGAAAATGACCATAAAAAGAAAGGAGAATAAAAACATTTTCTCTTGTAGGAATATATTTATGGGAAGGAAATTACATTTCTTTTTGGGCATATATTTTAATAAGAAATCCCAACAAAGGCCCTTGGCAATGACAAGTAATTATGTTATATTAAGTATTTGTTTAGCGCAATAAATCATATTCATGAGAGATCCTTTAATGATCCATTATCAGCAGCTCCCATAAATGTATAAAATCATTTCACTAAACACCCAGGAAGGTGGTGAGTTAAACCCAGCCGAATCTAAACTGAATTTACTTATATAATTACCTTGATTTATGGCATCTGTTATTGAATATATGTAGCTCAAGACTATACTGTATATATTATGCTTGTAAATCAATAGGAGATACTCCAGATTCATTTGCATACTTATTAAGGCTGCTGATATCATTCTCTCCTCTCAAGAAAGCATGCACTGGATTTAAAGGAATAGAGGTGGCACAATATTGGCGTCTGTTTTGTATATATAAAGATAGAAAGAATTTAAAGTGCCTTGAAGCAGTAATTAGCATGGGACACTATTCTTATGCCCCTGCTGTACCCTAAACAACTGCATGGGTTTTTGAGTTATTTAGCTTTTTATTCTGCAGCTTTTTAGTTTGTAATGTCAGAAATCTGGTTGCTAGGATCCAAATTACCATAGCAACGATGCATTGATTTAAATGAAAGAATGAAATATGAATAGGAGAGGGCTTGAATAAATATACGAGTAATAAAAAGTTGCAATTAGGGGCAGATTTATCAATTTTCAAATCTTTTTTATGTTAAAAATTTGTCAAATTTGACTAGAGAGTTATACAAATTCAATTCGAGTTTTTAAAAAAAATTAAATTTGATTTTCAAGATTTATCAATCTCTGGCCCTTTAAGAATTTGAACTCGAATATTTGCCACCTAAAACCTGACGAATTGCCAAGTCAATGGGAGAGGTCCAGGGATCAATTTGGAGATGTTTGCAGCCTTCCTGACATTCGATTTTTTTTTTCAGAGAAAAAACTCAAATCGAGTTTGATCGAATTCAATTCTGAACTCGAACCTGCTGCCCAATACAAATTGCAACTGCTTCATCCGCATCATGAACCACTAAACGCTGGTCACCATAAATGAGAGTTGACTGAATCACACAGACCAGAAGTGATGGCACTGCAGACCTGCTCAGGATTGAAGGTTGGTTCAGCACTTGGGGGCAGATTTACTAAAGAGCGAAGTGGCAAATGGTGGCAACAATTCGCCATCATTACCGCCCGCAGGGACATTGCCGATTTACTAAGGGGCGCAGGTGCCAATTCGCTAGCGAGATAGGCTAAGAGATAGACTTTCGCTCATTCGCACTCTATTGCCAGGCAACAATTTGCTCTGTTGAATGGACGTTACTCCGCAAATTCACTAAAATGCGGATTTTACTGAACTTTACCTCTTTCACCAGACTTGCCTTCACCAGCTCAGACCAGGCAAAGTGCACTGGAGTGCATAGTTCTTCCTCAATCTTCTGTTATTTACATTACCAAATATACTCGAGTATAAGAGTTTTTCAGCACTCAAAATGAGCTGAAAAAGTCTACCTCGGCTTATACTTGAGTAGGTGATAAAAAAAACCTCTGGTAGATGAAATAGATATATTAAAAAGACCCCCCTCATCCGTGCAACACACATACATAACGTACATACGGTACATACACAGACGGTCTACAATGCCTGACTGCCAGCTACCGGCGCTGCAGTCAATACACTTTAACCCAGAGCAGATAACCCCCAGGAAACCGCGATTGCGTCCTGTTACATGATACTAAGAAACGAGCCACTACCTCTCACCTCAGTGACCGGATCATGAGCTGGGTTTCTGTGCACGCCACTGAGCTTGCGCAAGCACATACAAGACCACGTGCATGGACCGGTGTGTGCGCCTTAACCTTCTTCACAACCGCACTGCCGCTAACAATGGCGTCAGTTTGTAAATATGGACAGAAACTACCCGACCCCCACCTTTACCGACCCGCTGGCTCCTGCGTCCCCCGCGGCCTGGGCCTACGAAAGGAGCGCCGCCGGGATCAAACCCAGCGCAGCAAAGTCCTATGACTGGGGCCTTTTCTTTCCAAACAAGCTCACAGTACAGGGAACGGCTTAAAGGAATGTGGCAGTAGAAACAACCACTACAGGCCATGGATCCTCCCTCACTTGCAGGCCCGAGCAACCCTCCAGGCTTTCCCTGTCACCCAACCCGGGCGTGTGTGTCCCTCCAGTTATTGTTGCACTCGTTGTACCTGCTTCCCTGTGTTGTGCATTTCCTAAAGTGCAGCTGGAAGTCTACAGATTGGACACCTTGGCTCTGCATTAACATATGTTATCAGAGTTTGACAGAGACCAGTGCATGCTTTCTGCCTCCTCTGTGCCTTGTCATTATTGTGTGGGGAGTGTGTGTGTATATAGTATATGTGTGTGTCTGTGTATGGTGTGGGTAGAGAGTGTGTGTATATAGTATATGTGTGTGTCTGTGTATGGTGTGTGTCTGTGTATGGTGTGGGTAGCGAGTATGTGTGTATATAGTATATGTGTGTGTGTGTGTATATAGTATATGTGTGTGGGGAGTTTATGTGTATAGTATGTGCGTGTGTGATTATTGTGTGGGCAGAGTGTGTGTGTGTATAGTATATGTGTGTGTCTATGTGTGTATAATTGCTAGTGGAAAGTATATTTTGTCTCAGCTGAAAAATGTCTGTAATATAAATCCACTGGGTGGACAAATTTTCAGTGATTTAGTTTTGCGCTGTAGTGATTGCAGCATAAAGGGTTATAAATGGAAACTTTCTGTTAATAAAAGGAATGAAGTGTAGTTTAATTTTGCCAAAAATTACTGTCTATACCTGCTTGTCTAACGGTCTTAGTTGTGTCTAGGCTTATACTCTAGTCAATAAGTTTTCCCAGTTTTCGTAAGTAAAATTAGGTACTTCGGCTTATACTTGAGTATATATGGTATATTCTTTAGTGGAAAAAGCATCAAAGTTCAAAAAACACTGTGGTCTTTTCCTTTTTTCATAGTGATAGCGTGCAAAAGTCCTTAAAAATTTGTTTTTGGGTAACTGGTTTCCCCCATACATTTTCTAACATATGGAACATTAACTATACAGTGGGCTCATGTGTAGGGCATTATAACTACTCTAATGTCTTTATTAAGGTTCCCTGGACTTGTTTAATTAACAGTGGAAATGTATTTGCTCCAACAAATAACATAAAGACGTTCATTCTACTTTAAATTTCCCGCCGTATGCAAATGAACCGTGAGCACAAGACCTCTAGCCAATTTGCGCTAGGCAGAAATGCGAAAAGTCACCAGCGTTCGGCGCCCACGGCGTAACTCCACATTTTATCGAATTAGCATTGTCTGAGTGAATTTTCATCTGACGAAGTGTGTCGATGGGTGCAAAGCGTTTGCGGCAACTTTTCGCAGGTTAGTGAATCGGCCCCTTGGTCTAGACATTTAAATTAGGGATCATGTATCCGGATCTGTATCCGGACACCCATTATTCAGAAAGCTCCAGGAAGGCCATCTCCCATAGACTCCATTTTAATCATATAATTCTACTTTTTATAAATGATTTCCTTTTTGTCTCTAATAATAAAACAGTACCCTGTACTTGATCCTAACGAAACTATAATTAATCCTTATTGGAGGCAAAGCAATACAATTGCTAAATTGTATAGTAGATTTAAGGTTGGTGATGCAAATTATGAAAAGATCCCGTATCCTGAGCATTCTGGATAACAGGTCCCCCACTGGTAGCTCTGAATATCTCTCTGTAGTCAATTCAAGTATAAATCAAAAAGCATTGTATTTAGACATACAGCTTTAGGGGTACATCTCAGACCCTTCCCAAGTGCAATTCATGTATTTTTGATGATATTGCAGTGATTACTGCTCCGGCCAACATCATTAACCTAAACCTTTTGGCAAGGGGTTATTTCATTACTCTTAAGGAAGACATCATCTGGTTGCTCTTGGGTGCTGGGTGTTACTATTTAGGCATTTAGTATGAAGTGGCAGCCAAACAGCAATGAGAGTTAGCGCTCATGTCATCCATACACCGATTTCAGGGCCTGACAAGCTGTCAGTGCCGCAGGGAGGCAGAAGCTGTGACCAGCTGATTTTCTCCTGCTGATTTCCTATTTTTCTCTAAGCACATTTACAGCTCCTGACATACAGCTGGAAGCCGGCACTGCTTGGCTGCGCTGCTGCATCAATACACTTATTTCTCTAGGATTCAGCAGCAGCTCTCACTAGTATTTTAACTATTAAAGGGGTCATTCACTTTTGAGTTAACTTTTAGTACAACGTAGAGAGTGATATTCTGAGACAATTTGCAATTGGTTTTCATTTTTTATTGCTTTTGGTTTTTGAGTTCTTTAGCTTTTTATGCAACAGCTTTCCAGATTGCTATTTAAGCAAGTTAGTTGGTAGGGTCCAAATTACCCTAGCAACTATGCATTGATTTGCATAAGAGACATGAATATGAATAACAGAGGGCTTGGATAGAAATATGAGTTATAAAAAGTACAAATAACAATAAATTTGCAGTCTAACAGAGCATTTGTTTTTTTAGATGGGGTCAGTGACCCCCCCCATTTGAAAGCTGGAAAGAGTCAGAAGAAAAAGGCAAATAATTAAAAAACTAAATAATGAAGCCCAATTCGATCATTCTATAACATACTTAAAGGTAATTAAAAGTTGAACCACCCCTTTAACGTCCCATTTGCACCACAGAGGTAGAGAGAGGAATATATTTTGACCATGACCATTTGGTGGCCACACCCCTTAATTCAGGGCCATGTTTTATGTGTTATTATAGTTTTGCTAATGAAGGTGAATAGCTGCAAGTCGCAGTCTCCACAAGAGACCCGCTTATCTTAAACAGTTACAAATGTATCTAAGTGTAAGTGCTTAGTATTCTGTGCTCTCTGCCAAAAAGTTCTAATTTAATTAAAGGTGGCCATACATGGGCAGATAAAGCTGCCGATATCGGTCGTTTAGACCAATTTTACATCTTATCTGCCCGTGTATAGGGGCTTCTGACGACTCTTCCCAATCGATATCTGGCCATCGATCGGGAAGGTTTGATTTTTACCCGACCGACCTGTCGGAGCCCCTTGGCGTATCGTAATCCGATCATTCAACCATATGGCCGAACGTTTGGATTACCCACGATATAGCCCTGCCGTTAGTGGCATATCGGGGAAAGATCCGCTCGTTTGGCGATGTCACCAAACGAGCGGATCTTTGAGTCTATGGCCAGCTTTAGTTTTAGAAACTTTGGGCCAGATTCAATTCAGTGAGAAAAGTGCATCTCATGGTTTATCACAGAACACTCATAGTTGCTATTCAATTCAAGGAGAAACAAATTTTCTCTTAATTCAGTTCCAGTTTTTTTCCCATAGACTTCAATAGAGTTTTCACGTGAAAAACATTGAGATATGTTTGTCTGAATTGCATCTTAAATGGGATCTCGTCCATGAGTTTTCACGTTTTCTCACTGAATTGAATCTGGCCCTTTGTATCTTTATCTGGCGTCAGTGCAGGAGATCAAAATGAAACACGGGACATTTCAGTAACAATCCGGGACTGCCGGCTGTCAAAATCTAGACTGTCCAACGAAAAACTGGACAGTTGGGAGGTCTGAATTAAACATGAAACTCAAATTCTTTTTTTTTTTTTTTTTTTCTTTATTTGGAAACATTCATCCCATTACAAACAGGTCTCAGTTGTCAATCATATTTTGCCTTCCCCTCCTATATACCTGAGGCATAGAGGCAGGCCAGGCAATTACTTTCTCTTTCCATTCTGCTCTTCGTAGATGTCACTGCTCTCCCCACATTCCCCCTCCCTCCTCACCATCTAATTGTGAAGCCAGTGTATGGGTAGGGCATGAGGTGCCCCATTCTGGTGCATAAACAAGATTTTGGCATGATGCAAAGCTTTCAAGACATAAAATAGGATTTAGAATTATTTCTTTAGGTGATAAGTTCCATTTAAAAGTCAACCACCCCTTGAATAAGAAGGAAATAGATGAATGTTCATGATTTATAAATGTTCGGTATTTTATATACTTATTGGAGTAGTAAGTAGATATTATAAATAAACAAAACCAAATTGTTGCAGTTGTGCATGGTTGCATGTGTCATATCATTGGCAGACCATTGCAGAACCAACTACTGTAAGCTTATTTTGCAACTTGTACCTGTTGGGCAAAAATATTATCCCCAACCAAAAGTGCGGGCTAATAGAGCTCACATTCTGGTTGGGGCACGGGGTAACAGTGGCTTTTTTAAAAAAAATTAACTCCCGGCCAGCGCTAAGACATTAACACCTGGATGGAGCTCCCGGTGCGAGCGGGCATGTCATACATAGTGCATGCGCTTTTGACGTCATGCGCATATTGAGCAAGTCACGCCATTCACTCATTATGCGCAGGCGTGTGCCTCAACATGGCTGCTCATACCAGGAGCTCCCGGTGCAGGTGGTCTAGTGCTGGTGGTTACCCCCAACAGGAGTGTGGGCTCTATTAGAATGCTCCTTTGGTTGGAGACAATATTTTTGCCCAACAGGTGCCCTTTAATACAGATATATGGCATGTCCGTTTATTTTTAATATTTATTTTAAAACAAATTATTTAAAAAAAATTAAAATAAATATTTAAGTAGGGAATCAAAGTATCTCTATCTAGCTGGCTATCTAAGGTTATTATCTATGACCTATTTATATCCTCTATCAGTTGTCTGTCTGGTCTACCAACCATCTATAATAAAAATAGAAACTATAGCTACAAAAAAGGAGGCTTTACTGTAAAATATCTTTATGGCCGGTAAAGGGAACATAAAAACATTACTGTTACAAGCACAAAGTACAGTATCACCAACCGTGGCCAGAAAGCAGTGAGTTTATACATATACATACATTATAGGACTACTGAAACCCACCAGTCTTCATAGCCACTCAAACCATTTCAGCACTGTACCACTGAACTCCCAATTCCAGAATCCTCCTCTTCTTCTTTCTGCTTTGTATGAAATATCTTTGAACAAACTCAGCTGATGGAAGAAGCCAGTTCCCTGTGGTTTAATGCTGACAGTCAAGTGTGTGAAAGCTTTACACGTCGCACTTCTTCTAATTCATCTAATTCCCTACCAAGATCTTCCTGTGGTTTTTATTCTAGGCTTAAAACCTCCACCCAGCTTGGCTAATGCACCTGAATGGAACTTGATTTGAGAATTCCCTGCCGTTTCAGTGTCAAGGCTGCTAAGTGTTGGGAGATGTGTTAGAGAAAATTACATCAAGTGGATCTCCATCTTCTCATGCTTCACGCCTTTGCTGATAATCCCATTGGCTTTTTTTCCCTGTTTTCTACACTTGTATTTTGCTTCCTTAAACTCAGAGGCAAAACTGCAGTGAATGACGAATGGTAGAAATGATTAATTCCAAGGAAACTAGACGTCAGTCTCACAGATTCGTGGCAAATATTGCCAATACCTTTGCATGCCAAATTAGAGTGTTATTTAACAGTATAAATACTTAGTAACACAATGAGCACATTAGGTTATACCTTTAAAAAACCTACCCAATTTTAAAGTGAAGACAACAAACAAAGACTCACATAAAGGGAGCCGGGCTGCTTACTGATGTTTCATGCCTACTAAACAAATGCTTTGATTTTGTAAATCCTAAAATACATTCATTTTTTTTCTGGCAGTTTAAATATAGTCTGTTATTAAATGTTTCCATCATAAGTCTTTGCCCAGTGAGTCATTTAAATATTTTGAAAGCCAATGCCTAGAAGTAGAAGAGCACAAGTAATATGAAATGAGAATGGAGTTGGGGTCCCTGTTATGTAGCAGAACCCTTTATACACTATATTGCAGAAAATATCCACAATATAACATTCTGAAACGAAGGGTATTAATATAAGTTACTACTCCCTTTGTTGCTGATACTTTTATGGCAAGGTTTTTCCATTAGACGATGGAGTGCTGGAGTCCTTATTCTTATATACTATGGGGCAAATTCACTAAGATACGTAGTTGCGCCAGGTGTAACTTCGCCGCACTTCACCGCACTTCGCCACACTTCGCCAGGAGTAGTTTCGCCAGCGCTCCGCAAATTCACTAAAATCCGAAGTTGCGCTCAGGGGTAGCGTAAGGTTGCGAAGTTGCGCTAGCGTTGATTCGCTAAGCGAAGCGAAGTTACGCTAGCGATGGTTAATTTGCATACGCGCCAAATTCAAATTTCAATGGAGGAATATGTAGCAGCACTACAAATGCCTGGGAAACCTTCAAAACATCAAATAAAATTTTTATTTTGCCCTACACATGTGCCCACTGTATAGTTAAGTTGCCATGAGTTAGGAAATGTAGGGGGGGAAGGAGGGGAGCCCCAAAAATTTTTTCGATCTTTTTCAGCCTATCACCCATAATATAGAAAAAATGCCAGCGTTTTTTGGGACTTAGAAAAAATTTGAACTTTTTTTGAAGCAATCCCTATCTACTCTATTGCGCTTGGCCTGGTCTGAGGTGGCGAAGGAAGTCTAGCGTAAAAGGTAGCGTTCAGTACAATGCGCGCGTTAGTGAATTTGCGTAGTTACGTCCGTTGCGCAAATTCGCCAGGCGTAAGGGTGCGAAGTAACACTAGCGAATTTACGCCAGCGTTCGTTAGTGAATCTGCAAAGTAACGAAAATGCCCAACGCTAGCGAATTGACGCTAGCGTTAGGCGATTCGGCGCTTAGTGAATTTGCCCCTATATGTTTTGGGTCGGTATCTTCCATCTTGCTTTTACCGTCAAGTGACGCCTTCCGGTTCTATGATGACAGCAGTTTTATGATCAGTTTTTCTCATAGGCAGCAGTAGAGATCGTGTTGAGCAGGTTGGTTGTGTGTACATACAGTAATTAGAAAACAGTAGGCCTCTACTTTGTAGTCGGACAGGGGGTTCAGATTCTCATGAACAAGGGGCAAACCCAGACTATATTTTGTAGAACACGGTGTCTGCCCAAATATGCTCTTTGTCTTAATTTTTAATGGTGGGCATCCCTAGTGTATTGGAATGGAATGCAAGCTGCAGATGGGGCCACATTACCTAGAGACTGCACCATGATCCATAGGTTTATATGATGTGTGGCTGGGTGTAAATATAATACAAAATGCTCCTGGCTATCGAAAACGTTTCATATACTTGTTTACAGTACACTCCAGGTTAAATATTCTTTGGCTGACACAGGCACTCATATTTAAAAGTGCGCTCCTTTGTTTTTATGTGATTTTCTTTCTTGTTATTTCTCTAGGAAAACAATTAGAATTTAGCTGCACTTTATTAACGACAAGGGCTCCTGGTACGTTTCATTGTGATGATACTAATAGTTAAAGAATCGTTGTTTCCATCTCAGGAGGCCCATAAGCAGTAAAGAAGTAATTACCAATAGAATAACATTCGGGAGAAAGCTCTTTATTGCATTAATATCTATTTAGAATGCATTTTAGGAGCAGCATTGTTGAAAACCGAGGGCATTATGTGTTTTCAAGTGCAATTATTGCTTTGTTTTTTAGCACTAGATAGCACTAGCCATTCTGCACTCTCTATTAGGCTGTATTTCTAGGACATACCTTAGCATAAAAACCATAGGGGAGCTGCAAGGTATTTGTGCTCAAGGGGATCATTGCACCATTCTCTCTGCTGTACTGACTACATTAGGGATCACCCCTCCATTCTAGTCTTAATAGTGAAGTCCTTGGTGAGTATTTAAACTTGGTGTGTGCTCACAGTCCCATTCCATTAACTAAATACTGTGGTGTATTAATGGAAGGGACTGCAGGATACATTGGATTATAGTGTATATAGTTCTACTGAAAGCTATAAGTACATATTAAAGGTCACAGGCAGGGTAAAGGTTGCAGGGACAACATATTGTTTCCTATTACTAGTGGTAGTATCACAAGCAGACACAATATGTGCCAGAAAATGTTCATTCAGGGGAATGACCACACCTACTTGACATATTATGGGATCATGGTCCTTTGATAATGGAAAGGGATGGTCTGAAATTAATTTAATTTGATGTTATGCCAGAACTGTTTGACTGTATGCCAGAACTGTGTTTATTTCTGATTGCTAGGTGCTAAAATGACTCCGTGTGGCATCCATCAAAATGCTATACTTAATGTACTGGCACCTACTTGTTATTATTACCAGTGCCATGTGTCCTTATTAACTAGATGGTTAGAACACAGCTGGCTCTGCTTGTTGAAGCTACAGGTACTGTATTTCTGCACCATTGGAGAGCAGGTAAGTGTATGCCCCTGTCCGGTTCCCATGCCACCCCTTCTCTCACATTGTCCCTGTTTCCTATGGGTTTATTTGTACACCCAAACACAGCATGCAGGCCCTGTCCTTACTGCCCATCCCTCCCAACTGTCCAGTTGTTCACGGGGCAGTCCCGATTTTGACAGCTCAACCCACAGTCCCAGATTGATTTGATCTCCTACACTTAACAGGTGCACTTAGATACTTTCTTAACAATTTAAGATAAGCAGGTCACTTGGAAAAACTGTGATTTGCAGCTTAATTAGCAAAACTGTAATAACACATAAAAACCACAGAAATGTGTTCAAACTTTCAGAACCTGACACATTTTGTAAAATGAACATGGTAATTAGGGGGTGGAACATTTTTGCCAGGCTCCGTGCAGCAACACTTTTTGTCCCTCTTTCTATTTCCAAAATGTTGGGAAATGTGTTACTGCCTTCTGCATGTTAAGTGCTGAGTACCCACATGGGTGATTAAATGCTGAGTGTGATTATGACATTTTGATTGGATGGATTTAGGTCAGTAATCTAAATTATATCCCATGAAATCTGGGTTCAGTTTCTGCTTTTTTGTTGTTCTCTGCAAAAAAAATAAACTACAACAAGATATTCGTGTGACCTGGTTTGACTGATTTTAACCACCCCCCACTTAATAACCACCCCCCTCTGTACAGGGATGGTTTCTCCACCTTGACATGAATCGCCTCTTTCACACCTCTTTCAAACCAGCAGTCTTCATAGCCAAGATTTGGACATGAGCCATCAAGATTTTACAAAAAGCCCAAAAACATCTACTAAATGAATGGATCAGACAGATCAACTTTACCATTGATGCTCTTAAGCAGAAGGTTGAACATGTGAGACTGAGTCTGGCAAAAGAACTGCCTGATGGAACTCTGGAAAGGGTGGTTGTGTTTGTTGAACATGCACAGATTGCCCAACAAATTAAGAGTAAGGAGAGACAAATAAGCAAATTCACCACATTACTGTCACGAAGCAGCAGTTGGAAAAGGACTGAAGAACTAACCTGGAGGCAGAAAGATGAGACACCAAAGAACACCAAAGACACATGGGTTAGGAACCTATCAGATACGGTACTATCCCAGTAGTTGAACTCATCACAGCCACAGAATCTGCTATCAATAATAATCACATGAAAAAGGAAGAACCGGAGCAACTCCGGCTAAAAGTGTCAGCTGCCTTGTCAAGTGCCAGAACACCTCCCTCTAACCTTACTAAACAAGAGAGGAGAGCACTCAGCATTCTGAGTAAGGACCCGAACATCACAATCCTGCCAGCAGATAAAGGGCGATGCACAGTTGTGCTCAACACAACTGACTTCCACTGCAAGATAACCACTCTACATATGCTAGTGATAGCAATACATATGAACCCTTAAGGAAAGACCCAACCAGCCAAGTTTTTTACCACCGCCTGTACCCCAGAGAAGTCACACCATGCTTATACAGACTCCCCAAGATACACAAAGAAGGAGCCCCACTAAGACCCACTGTCAGCAGCATAAATTCAGTGACATACAGCATTGTAAAATTCTTGGCTAACATCATCCAGAATGCCAAAGAGTTTGTAACCAAGATTCACGGTGTTACACTAGAGGCAGAAGAAACAATGGTATCATATGATGTCACTTCATTGTTCACATGTATACCTACTACAGAGGCAATTGAGACCTGTAAGAAATCGACTGCAACAAGATAACACCCTCAGCAGCAGAACGAAGCTCAGTCCCAACCAAGTATGTTTGTTGCTAGATTTGTGCCTTAACAAGTACAAGAAACTTTTTTATAGACAGAAACATGGCTGTGCAATGGGTTCTCCAGTCTCTCCCATTGTAGCAAACTTGTACATGGAGGAAGTGGAAAGGAGGGCCTTACTTACATTCCAGGGAACTACACTGAGTCACTGGTTCAGATCAGTAGCGTCACTAGAGGGGGGTGGGCCCTGGTGCGTGACGCGCAGCTGGGCCCCGCCCCCTCCATATGGCCACATTTTCAGTGGCGCACGGGCTGTCAGGGGGGGCCATGAGGGAGTGCGGGCCCGCTCGCACCCCCTGCTCCCCCGGTAGTTCCGCCACTGGTTCAGATATGTGGATGACACTTGGGTTAAAATCAGATCCAATGAAGTGGTGGCCTTTCCCGAACACATTAACTCAGTTAATCAAGTGTACAAGGGAAGATGTCCACGAGAACAAACTTGTCTTTTTGGACTGTTTGATATGCATCCAAGAGGGGGGTAACTTAAAAACGGAAGTATACAGGAAACTCGCTCATACGGATCAATAACTGTTGTTTGACTCCCACCATCCACTGGAACACAAACTGGGTGTCATTAGAACTCTGCACCATAGGGTGGAATGTGTGGCAACTGATACAGAGTCCAAAGACAAAGAGCAAAAACATCTCAGAGGAGCTTTGAAAGTGTGTGGCTACCCAGACTGGGCCTTTGTCAAAACAGCAGCAACCAAGCCCAACAGGAACACCAATAGAAATAACCGCCCGGAGACACATAGTAGGCGAAACATATTCATCCCATATGTAGCTGGAGTGTCAGAGAAACTCAGGAGGATTTTCAACAAACACCATGTCCCTGTGTTTTTCAAACCTAGCAACACACTGAGACAAAAAACTGGTACACCCAAAGGATCCAACACCAAAAGAAAAACAAAGCAATGTGGTATACGGAGTCCAGTGTAGCGAGGAGTGCACAGATCTATACATTGGGGCGACAAAACAACTGCTCACCAAGCGAATGGCTCAGCACAGGAGGGAGAACTCTACAGGGCAAAACTCAGCTGTCTTTCTACACCTAAAAGACAAGGGACACTCCTTTAAAGATAACAATGTCCAAATCTTGGATAAAGAAGCTGGTTTGAACGAGGCGTGAAAGAGGCGAGACATGTCAAGGTGGAGAAACCATCCCTGAACAGAGGCGGGGGCCTTTAACACCACCTGTCTGCTACATACAATGCTGTTCTAACATCTGTACCCCGGCGGCTTCAGAACACATCACACATCCATTCATGCAACTCTCACAACTTTCTAGGAGTTGCATGACACATTGGATAATCCTATCACAGTAACTACACAGAATCAACACCTATTTGAATTTCAGATTTCACCCCTTGAAGAGTTACAATGTGCCATTGTGATTGGATTAGTAGAAGAGTTTATATGAGTAGTGAAACGTCTTCAATGATTACTCAGCAAGTCCAGTTGTTTTTAGGTTTACCTACACTAGACAAATTCCCAAGTACAAACTGATTTTATCTTTATATGGAATAAACCCCCTAAAAATAAAGTAATAAAACTCCCCTTCCTTGCTTACCTTGGGGAACTGTCAAAAATGGAAACCTCCCCCAGAAAAGCAGAAACACTTAGATTTGTTTATAGTTTTTTATTTATTTTCTTAAAAATATGTCTGAACTTTTTGCGCGTGTATATCTGTTTCACGGAATCATAAGTAATAGGCAGCTATAGACACTGTCAGGGTCGCCTGGAACTGTGGTGAAATATACTGGCGAGCAGGTCAGATTTCAGCTTTAAACATGGCGCCCTGTTTGTACATATACATTCTAACACTTTTTGATTAATTATTCTTACATCTAAAATTACCGAGATACAATGTCAGCACTTGATAAATATACAAACCAAAGTCCTAGCACTTGCACGTGGGTTGTCGAAACTAACTTTAAAAGTTATTGCACGTGATAAGACATTTTTTGTCTTCTCCGGCTTAGTAGTTTGTTCTTTGCGGCCGTTAGTTTGTTGTAAGCACAGAATTAAAGAAATGTTGTAAAAGATTTTTTTTAATACCTTCAAGATACACAAGTATATTAAAGGCTTACATGAATACATGCATGCAGTCGGTTGTAACCCTCATAGACATACCTAACAGGTCAGTAGGTGGATATACTTTAAAATGTAGGTTCAAGCACATGTGATAACAGACATTCATTTTATACCATAAAAATACAATTCTGTGCTCAGCTTCTAGAATAATATTAACACCTACTCTGCCAGTAGAGCGGGCAGCAGCTTTTTTTTGCTGCCCGTTTAGGCAGGCAGAGGGTTAGGTTTGCTTTCCAAAAACACATTAGGTTGGGCAAGCTTTGTTCATTAGCCGAATGTGCTTGGTTTTTTATTGTGCAACATGGATAACAAACATCATTTAACACAATGATGTAAATGAAGAATGTAAAGACTCCAGAGACCAAACGTATATTTACACAGACATCTGAATGACTCCATTACATTTTATCTTCAAGTAGATTGAAAACAGTTTTATTCAGTTACTATTCTTTGAAGGAAAGGGACAGTATAGCCTGCGTCAGAGAATGCAAGAAGACTGCTACAGCTGGATGAACTGGACACAGAGATAAATGAGAGGTGCTGAATCACTTGCCGTTCAGGGAAAAAACAGATTGATGACTATTATAGTCTCTGACACAGTGATATTATGTGAAGAGTACAGTGAGTTATAGAGTAGAGTCTACCACACCAGCAATCAGGCTCTTACACTCACCAGCATTCTTTCCAAAGTACATGCCAATCTTTAAAATAATAAAGCGGTAAATTATTAGGCCCCACAGGACCCCCTAATCTTTGGGTAAAATATATTTTTCTTAAACATATAGTGAAACTTCTTATAAGTCAGTGCCCCATTTCTCCTCCTGGTGCCACCAGCAGTAACAAGGTCCACTTCCTACATATCTACACCCCTTCTATATCCGACATGAGTGTAGTACTTCTTTTTACATGCTTTTACATAAAGGCTGCCAACTCCAGATTCAAGACTCCAGCTTGGACCTAGAGAAGCCCAATATATACAAACATATTAGATATCCTCTTCCATACATATTGCAGTTTGGAAATGATGTACACATACAGACACATACATGTTGCATGTTGGTAAAACGTTTTCTAGGATAAAGGGAGGTGTATACTAGGGATGCACCGAATCCCAGATTCAGCTGGAGATTTGCCCAAGTCCAAGCCTTTTCTGAATCCAAACCTTACTAATCCCCAAAAATATTCGCACACACCTAGTCGTTTTCTGCTCAGGATCAGATTCGGTTGGGGTTTTGGCCTGATCTAGGAAGATTTGCAGTTCAGCTGAATCGCAAATAATAGGGTTTGGTGCATCACTTATGTATCCTAAAACTGCTTTTACCTGCAGCATCTATTTGATAACATAATAGGCTTTGCACTAAAGTCTGCTAAATATCATAGGATAAAATACAATACAATTATATAACTACTGATATAATAGTAGGGTGTCTGTACATGGTGCTCACACCCAGGGACCCTAATATCAGATCAACATATACGCAGAAGAGACCTAAGCAGTGCCAAAAGCTAGAAATTTCTTATCTACAAAGCCACCGTGTATGGCCACCTTTAGTCTACACTTTCCTATTTTGATCAGTGATCACTCTGCAACTATGACCTTGTTTTTAGCACAGAAGAAAGAATTCAGAGCAGGACAACATGCCATTAAATACCCTTGCTCTTGTTGGGATATTTCTAACAGGCAGTCAAAGCATACTGTACTGTACATATGATACTGTTATGTATTGTTTTACAAAGCAGAGTAGTCCCAACATAAATGGAAAGTATACCTCTACCTGTGTATAAGTATTCCTGTAGGTGAATATCCCGTGCACTCTGGTTCTTGTTTGGTGTGTTTTCTGCCCAGACTCCATGCTCATAATTTAGCATGGGTAATGTCTGAGTTGACTATTAAATTCTAATAACATATTAATACAAAAGAGACTTTTATCACGTTGGCCACAACTGTTATAACCTATTGGATTTGTAAGCTACTTGCTATGTAAATGATATACAGGAATTTAACAGAAACCAGCCAGAAACTGACTCTCATGTTTGTCTTTTTTTTTTAAAATTTGCAAAAGATTAAGCCTCCAACTGTAAATGATCATTTGCTCAATAATTTGCCTTTTCTTCCTGCTGTGAACATAGGAAACAATTCTAATGTGCTGCATTGAGCTCTGCATGTTTATTGGAATGGATGAAAGAACAAATATATTAATTGTAAGTAGGCATTTAAGGCTTAAATGTGTATATGGGAGAGATTTGTGCTGTAGAGAAAAAGAAATAAGAGATATTTTCAATATTTTCAATATTTATGGGCAGGTCATTATAATACTTGTATTTGCTCATTTGGTTTAATAGGGATTTCTAGTGCTATGGGGAAGATGTACAACTGCAAATAGCATTAACTCAGTATTATACAAAAACATTTGGACCTAATGTATTTGTCCTTTCTTTATCCCTCATGATTAGATGGGGCTGGAGGTCAACGTTTTGCCAGTTAACTAACCAAATGTTATGTGACTCTGAATTAAGTTTATATTTTGTCCAAATGCAATTCAGCACTTCAGCTGTATTGTTTGTCAAGGTCTCTGTACAATAGGGAAGCCATAGTTTGAAGATCCAAGATTTATAACTTTCTAGTAGCCAATTAAATAAATGGAATCATTTTCTAGTGTCGTCATAGTAGTTTTCTGCAACTGGGAAATAGAACAACCAGACACAAAGCTGGACCACATGGGAAATAAAGGCAGGGAAAAAGTTATCCAAAGGACTAACATCTCCCATAAAAAGCCTTACATGTTGGACATTTTGGGAAAGATTTATTTCAATGAGAAAAAGTTATCGCTTGCTTTGTCACATGAAAAGTCATGGAAGAGATTCAATTCAAGGAGAAAAAACCTTTTCTCCTAATTTACTTCCACTTTTTCCCCATACTTCAATAGAGTTTTCACATGATAAACAGTGAGATACATTTTCTGAATTGAATTGCATCTCAAAATGACTTTTCACGGGATTAACCTTTTCCCCACCGAATTCGTGAACTGTTTTATGTAAGATGTTATTCCTTTGAATTATTTTTTTTCTGTATTTATATACTGAAAAGTCATGAGCAACTGGACCTCTCTGTGCACACGGGTGAGTTTGTGTATAGCCTTTATTTTACCATCATCAGTTCTGGTGAGATGACACAGAGAGATTCGCTTTTGTCACTGTATAATCATAAATATCTCACTGCCGCTTTAAGTCCCCATAGGCACAATATCAGCAAGTCATGGTAGTTAAATGATGCCTGATGCAAAAACAACCTAAAATACTAGGTAATGGGAATTTCTAAGATACATATTTGTTTTTATATTTAGTTCAGGAAATATGAACATTTCAGACCTGGAACCCCAAATACTAAACAGTTTCTTACTGATTAAATGAGGTTTATTTTCTAACCAATAAACTGACTCACCTAAATAGCAAGCATTAAAAAAGCCCCTGTTCTGTGGCTAATCTCTGATGATGCCTGGAGGATGCAGGTTTTCCATACTTGCTGTAAACTAAAGATAGACCATGAATGTCCATGGCTTTGTTTGCATTGTCTTTGAAGGAAAGTTATTGATTATTTACTGCAGCAGCAATTTCCTGTTCTGTGCCTTATAATAGATCAAAGTTCTGCAGCCATAAACACAATCCCCATTAGATTCAGATCAATAACTGATTTCATTTTTAAATGAGCATTAATTTAGAACACAGCAAATGGCCAAAATAGCTCAAAACATATATCTGTGTCTATGGATGGCTGCAAAATTGCATTTAGTTGTGTATCTGTTCTGCTGGGCAAGATAATGTATCCTTGTTGTCTGCTTGGATTTTTATATCCTCTATCAGGGATGCTCCCAGCTTTCACAACTTATCATTGATGTTTTTCCAAATCATTTTTAATTAGCCAATAAAAACATACTGCTATGTATAGAATTGGAAAACCATAATTTATAATCTCTGCAACAATGTGTATTTTTTACAATGTTCAAGCCCTTGTTTAATAACTTTTGGGGTGTCAGACAGTCTGAATAGATTGTTAAGAAATAGATGGACAAGGCAGTCTATAAAAGCGTCTCTAGATCAGATCCATAGTAATGTGTGCATGCTCTTATTTACAGTGTGAGATTTATAGTCTCAGAAATTTCTGAAATAAATGGAGCTGATCGTAGCATTAGATAACAGGTTACATTTTAGGGATAGCGCATACAGGTTCCTTTGGCAGGGCAGCAATAAGGAAAGACTGCAGTTCCTGTTAAAGAATTGGAACATCTTGATTTGTAAAGTTATTTATAATACAATTGATTTGCTCTTTTATTAATCAATCATGAGTGCAGAAACACGTGAGCAACACTATTCATTGATTAGCTTTGAAAGCAGCATTTTAAGCTATGGCAGCATACTTTTAATGAATGCCAGAATCCCAAAGTTTACCCTCCATTAAGGGAATATAAAATATAATGGGCAGTATTTCTGTATCTTACATTATCAATTACACAAAGCAGAACACAATGCCACCAGCACAGAGGGTGCACGTAGAGAGTTATTTTCAAACACAGTAGGATTCGATTGATGGCCAAAATCAACCTCCAGTCCTCTATGGCAGGTAGAAAACATGCAACATCAAAAAACAAAAATACAATGGAAAGAGCTATCTTTTAATCTTTCATGAGCAATACAAGATGCCTATAAGCATTTCAGCTATGGTCAAGGTGATTCAATTGTGGCAGAAGATTTTACATGCAGAGTAATACCCACCTCCAAATGTATATGTATTCCAAGCGTTCACCTATTTTTGTTTTTTTATATAAATAACATACCTGACTTTAGCATTATATAAATGGCCACCTGCAGACCAAAGATGTGACTTTCTGTTCTGTATCAAGCAGCGGGAATAGGTTCTTTTCATACATCTATAGTTAAAGGTACTAACTTTGACAGCTAAATGAGTTCAGGGATCTTTTTGAACACTAGTGAACTGATCATACCTTGTTTGAGGTTATCAATCTCATTAATGTCCATCTGTATTTGAGAGTATCGAGTATCTATCTGGCTGTAAACCCTTTCTTAGTTGAGTGGCAACAAAAAATGTCTCAGAGGTGTGAGTTTGATTCTGGAGTCAGAAATAAAGATGAAATAATAATGAAAGGAATAAAATGCCTAATTTAATGTGAGACAGCTTACTGATGTCATGGGAAAATGAGCTGGAATCTCAAAGCAATCAATCAACAGGCACACATGCATGCTCACACACACACAATTTCTGTTGAAGTCTAATGTACATTCAGCTGTGTTTCCTGATCACTGTGGCATCAGATCACTATTTACTGCAAACGCCCAACATTGCCGCAAGGCCTAAACAGGACTCTGCGTGTCTACCAGATATATCCTCCATCATCTGCCTCGCCTGTCTCTCCTTCTTCTTCCTCGGCCTCTTCGCCAGCATCTTCTGTCTCTTTTTCCTCTTCATCTTCCCAACCCACACCACTTCCAAAATCTCCAGAAAATCCAACCATGTCATCTAAAAATGATTATCAAGATTATCAGTCTTACCTACAGTAGACTAGTGATAAGGTACATTATTTCAGGAACATTTTGTTCTTAACAACAAATGTTGTAATCCCCTTACTGTGCTCTCTAAGTTATATAATACATTAATATAGGGAATAATGTCCCCCCTAGTGTAAAATATAAAATATTTATGGTCACTGATGAGTTCCATGATCATTTACAGGTCATGAAACTCCGAGATGATTTCTAATTTCCTTATATTTTTAACAGAGGGTACATTATTTTTAATAATACATGTATGGGATCCGGAAACCTGCTATCCAGAAAGTTCTGATTTACGGCAAGGCTGTCTCCCATAAATTCCATTTTAATCAAATAATGAAAATGTTTTAAAATGATTTCCTTTTTCTGTATTTTATGTATTAATAAAACAGTACCTTGTACTTGACCCCAACTAAGATATAATTAAAGGGATACTGTCATGGGAAAAAACATTTTTTTCTAAATGAATCAGTTAATAGTGCTGCTCCAGCCAAATTCTGCACTGAAATCCATTTCTCAAAAGAGCAAACAGATTTTTTTATATTCAATTTTGAAATCTGACATGGGGCTAGACATATTGTCAATTTCCCAGCTGCCCCAAGTCATGTGACTTGTGCTCTGATAAACTTCAATCACTCTTTACTGCTGTACTGCAAGTTGGAGTGATATCACCCCCTCCCCTTTTCCCCCAGCAGCCAAACAAAAGAACAATGGGAAGGTAACCAGATAACAGCTCCCTAAAGGTGGCCATACACGGGCCGATAAAAGCTGCCGACAGACTGTGTCGGCAGCTTATTGGCCCATGTATGGGGGCCCCCGACGGGCTTCCCCGATCGAGATCTGGCCGACTTCGATCGGATGGGTTTAAAAATCCCGTCGGATCGCGGCCGCATCTGTTCGTTGATGCGGTCCCGCGATCCGACCGCCCGTTTGCCGAATGCTAGGATCCGATCGTTGGGCCCTAGGGCCCACGATCGGATCTGCCCGATATTGCCCACCTCAAGGTGGGCATATCGGAGGGAGATCTGCTTGTTTGGCGACATCGCCAAACGAGCGGATCTATCCATGTATGGCCACCTTTACACAAGATAACAGCTGCCTGGTAGATCTAAGAACAACACTCAATAGTAAAAACCCATGTCTCACTGAGACACATTCAGTTACATTGAGAAGGAAAAACAGCAGCCTGCCAGAAAGCATTTCTCTCCTAAAGTGCAGGCACAAGTCACATGACTGGGGGCAGCTGGGAAATTGACAAAATGTCTAGCCCCATGTCAGATTTCAAAATTGAATTTAAAAAAATCTGTTTGCTCTTTTGAGAAATGGATTTCAGTGCAATATACTGCTGGAGTAGCACTATTAACTGATGCGTTTTTAAAAAAACATGTTTTCCGATGACAGGATCCCTTTAACCCTTACTGGAAGCAAAATAAGCCAATTGGGTTTAATGAATGTTTAGGACTTTTTAGTAGGCTTAAGGTATGGAGCTCCAAATTACAGAAAGATCCCTTATCTGGAAAAACTCAGGTCCCAAGCATTATGCATAACAGGTTCCATACATATACTCATGGCTCTTGCTTATTATATAGGGAATAATGTACCCCTTTTTGTAAAATATAAGGATATTATAAGTCACAGAGGAGTTTCATGACCATATAAAAACACGAGGCTGAAGGCCGAGTGTTTTTATACAGGTCATGGAATTCCCAGGTAACTTCTTATATCCTCATATTTATCCTCATATTTTGCATTTCTGTGACAGAAATGACATCAGAACTCACCGGTTATAACTGATGACATCAGAACTCACCGTTTATAAGGATATAAGATTTACAAGATATTCATGGCTTTTGTGTATTATAAAGTTATAAATGACATTGCTGCAATCCTATAGATGTGACATCATACAACTGTACAAAACAATATTAATTTACAGGTCGCAATAGGTGGCTAGATGCATAGCAAATGCTTGCAGAATTTAAATGTTTCAGTTATAGTAAGACAGACATAATTCTATATACATGTCATGCCACTTTGGTTGTAACATGGGCTCTATACAACAAAACGGATCAGTCTTTAATAAGGTTTATTGCTTAAAGGAGAAGGAAAGCTACGGAGGCATTTTATTGCCAATAGATTAGCTGCAATAGTGCAAGCTATAACACTATATTTATTCTGTAGAATGTTTTACCATACCTGAGTAAAAAGCTCTAGAAGATCTCTGTTTGTTTAGGATAGCAGCTGCAGTATTAGCTTGGTGTGACATCACTTCCTGTCTGAGTCACTCCCTGCTCACTTATAGCTCTGGGCTCAGATTATAGCAGAGAGGGGGGGGAAGAGAAGCAAACTGAGCATGCTCACGCCCGGGGCAAGGAGGTTTAAGCTGAAGGCAGGAAGTCAGATACAGAAGCCCATGTGTACACAATAGAAGGAAAGAAATGCAGTGTTTCTTATGACAGAGGACTCAGAGCAGCACTACTTTGCGGGTTTACTGGTATATTTAGATGGACCTTTCTGATAAGGCTTACTTAGTTTTAACCTTTCCTTCTCCTTTAATGCTTCACAGTTATTTACAATGTAAATGCCTCATGCGACTCTTACCACAGTCTGGGTTGCCATGTATCCGTGTTCCTGTCAGTTCTGAGCCATGCTGATCCACGCACCAGCATTCTCCACTGGCCTGATCACACTGCATCTTTCTGTAGTAGCCATCCTCATCACAGCTGGGAATGAACACACCTGCAACATCATCAACAACTTATAATGCAACACTGAAAAAAAAATAATTTTTTCAATTTTTTTGCATTAAACACTGAAAAATATTGTCGAGGATGTGGCAGACACTACCCAGAGAAAATTTATTTCAAGTTTCAAACCAACCTGGCTTTCTCTTAGCTGCGTCCTGCATCTGAACCTTCTCAAGCTCCACAAGACATGGTGGCTCTGGAAAAAAGATCATTGAAGGATTTTTAATGTGTAGGCATATTAACAGATGTACTCGATACTATGTACGATACTAGTTGCCTGTTGGTATTATGCTGCTTTACATAAATAGGTTTTACTATATAATGTGCCTCAAATAATCAGTAGTTTTCTTTTAAAATCACCAGCATATATCAAAGTTTTACTAAGACAGACTCTAGTTTTACTTATTGCCTTTGAAATGAATGGTGTGCTATGTGTAATGTGTGATACAAATGTGAGAAAAATATATACCATATCATACAGTCTATACTTCTAAAGTGTAAGGCAAACATACTAAACATAGATGCTTGCCTAGCTTACATAATGGATAAGCTAGAATAGTGCTGTCCAACTGACGGCAGATGATGATCATGGAGAGATATGTCAGATAGCTTGCATGTCTCTTTCATTTATAAACAGAACACTCTGACATAAGGGTGTTTATAAAGATATAATTTACAATTTGGTCCATAGGGAAAAGGGCAAACTGTAGATTATATATCACTTCCTAGCCTTTACTGTTTTCTTGCTTTTAACTCTCTTACTCTCTCTCCAGAAGCAGAAGCACCACTCTGCGGTGGAAACGCGCCCATCCTTATAAGTGTCACAGGAATTGAAGAATGGCCGAATACAGATCTCATATTTATCCAGGTTGATGGCTGCCAGCTCTGCTTCGTCCAGGAAAAGATCATTGTTGGAGTCCAGCTTTGAAAACATCCATCCAATGGAATCCTTGCAGCCAGCCACTAGGCTCTTATCCAACACTGGGAAGAGAGAACAGACCTTGGGTCATATATACACATCTCTTAACTAATTGGTAATATATTCATTGGGTTGGCTCAGACTTAAACTTTTCTGCCTTTAAAATGCTCTAAGAGTGGCTGAACATCCAAAAAGATGTTTCAGTGGTAATTGTGGCACCTCTTCAATGTCTGTCACTGATAACACACATGCCAACAGAGGTACTCAGCCAAAACCTTTTTATAATTATAAATTTGATTGACTCTGGTGAGTTGATTTAATTAATGAATCAATCAATCAGCAACTAGATATCAGCAAAGATGTCCCAGGAGCTCATAACAGATGCTGCATAAATATATCTACTGCTGCCCCATCAATCGACAGGGTCAATGCAATAGAATCCAATACCTGGAGTGCAGTCGATTACAACTCATGTTTGGCCTGTAAGACCAATTCTGGTATATTTCAGATAAAGCTTTCAGCAATATCCCAGTGCTATGGGAAAAATGTTCTTAGCTAAAAGTACATCTCTTAGGTGGCATTTGACCAAGTAGTACAAGTCTGTATAACACGATCAATTTTATTTTGGTGTGTTTATTCACTTGCAAGTCAACTGCCTTTCTAATGTTACTGTAGAAAACAAGCTTGGTGACTATGTCTGTGAAGGTTCTCATTCATCCAAGTCATGGTATATCTATAGTAATAAGTCAAATCAAATGGACTTGCCATATTTTTTTTTGTCCTGAAGACATCTCGCTAGTCATCCAAAGCCAGTCAGATGACTAGCAAAACGTCTTTAAGTGAAAATGAAAAAGTCTAGTTGATTTCACTTATTACTATAGATAAGCTTGGTGAATTGTAAAATAAAAGAAAAGCTACTCAGTTTAATATGAACAACATGTGAAAGGGGCATTCGACACTATGAAAATAATATTTTGTGCACTGTAAAGATCACTGAATAACATAATAATCATAATGGATGTAGCCATAGCCAGTATTAAGCATCACACATACCAGTAAAGTTGTTGGAGATAACAAAAACTAGTTTTAATATGCTACTCTTTTTTTTTTTTTTTATTTCAACCAAACCAGGCATTTTCCAGTGCAAAGGAAATTTCTATATGAAAAGACTAAATAAATCTGACAGCACTGTAATTATAATATTTATTCTGACCTTAATCTGCACAAGATTATAATTTTTTCTGGGATTATCCTGTCTTTTTCCAGCTAAAATGTTTACATTCATGTTGTTTACATATTATTTTAGAGAAAACCAAAGATGTTCTTTCTATTAAAGACCCACAGCTGTAGATGTGCCCTCTCTTCCACAAGGAGATTGTGATAATTAACTTCTAAAATGTTTTGCTCTGCTAATGAGGTGCTAATTTAGCAGTGACTCATTTCTCACAAGCACGAATCACGCTTTTGTGGAATGCAGAATGTTCCAATAAATCATCGACCAGCGTTTCCTTGATTCTTCATACAGTACCAGATGCATTCATTAAACCTATTTATAAAGAGTGAGGTTTATGCTGATAAAGTGTCTGCACCCTGTTAATTAAATAAGGATCACTAAAATAGAACTGGATTGATACAATTGACAAAAAATTGGAAATGTTGGAGCTAAATCTGTAATTTGTAATTATTTTCCTAAAGTTGTCATACACAACTGCTGACTGGCCGGTAGCTTACTGGTTCATATAAGCGGGAGGCATATTGATGTTCTCCTAAACCAATATCAATCTGAGGAGCTGGGAATGTAGTCCTCTCTAGGATGGGTGAATTTGCGCCGTTTGCTTCACCGAAAACTTCGCGAAAGAGCGTCTGTTTTTTTATGCCAGCGAATTTTCACAGCTGTTTTGAGAATTTATTCACCATCGGCGAATCAGCCAAATTTGCCGCAAATTCGCGCCTGACAAATAAATTCGCTCATCACTAGTCCTCTCCCCTGGTGTCAAATAATTGGATCTGCCCAAAATAGCCTACCAAAAGGGATCTTTTCATGTATAGACAGATTTTAATTTGTTTGGCTGACTGTAAATTTCATTATCACCTCCCACAGCCCTCCATTATTTATAATCCCCTAACATGAAGCAAAAACTAGCAATGTGTGTAGTCGGACATTATTGGTCTGCCAAGGTTTTTCCATAGCTTGTACAGAGATACTCCCTAAGGGTCAGGACACACAGGCAGATTCAGGGAGATAATTAGCCCAACGACAAATGAAGTGAAGCAACTTCGGGCGACTTTGGAAAATGAATCGTACTGAGTGCCATCCCGGCAGGAAGGCAGGGGAGGCAGTTTGGGGGGATTAGTCGCCCGAAGAAAAGGAGATTTGTCGCCGGGCGACTAAACCCAGCCGAATCTGCCTGTGTTCCCTGACCATAAAACTCTCCCATAGCTATTCATTTGTACCAAGAGAGCAGGGTATTTATGTATTCATTCAAAACTGTTCAAAACCCTGGAAACTACAAGGGTCTCAAGCATTATACTTAAACAAGTAGTATTGACTAACTATGAGGTACACAACAATCACAAATTGCACAAAAAGTTTAAATTTAAAAAATGACAATCATTTAAATGAGGTGCTGAATCATGGGGGCTCCACAAGAGCAGAAAATTTGAATTAGGATTAAGACATAAATCATCATAACAATTAAAATATTTGTACTCCACTAGCGCAGGTTAAAAACACTAGGCTCCAGTCACAGATCATTAACCTGAATGTTGACAATGCCACCAGTTATTGTTGTTCAGCTGTTCCTCTAGGTAAATAAGATGTATCATACCATTCACTTGTTTGCTTCCAGGGTTTAATGTGTTATTTTGTTTGGAATTCTCATGAAGAAGCTGGAACCAGTCCCGTAAACGATCCCCGAGATCAGCTAGATCCTGACCTGTACATGTCTCTCCTGTATAAATCAAACATATATATAAATGAAACTTTTTGGATGATTGGCTAGTATATTGCAATATATGTGATGAAAGAGATGCAGAACGTGTTCTTTATAAAGCCCTCACTCTTTTCATTTTTGCATTCCAAGTTTAACAACATACATTTTTTGGACCTTTAACAATGTTGTCCAACATTTTCCCATTAGTGGGCAAGATATAATGGTCAGATTTGTCGCCCTCGATTTTTAGACACTGCTCCGAGTGACGAATCTCTTCCGAAAATGCCTCTCCATTGCCGGTAATAGAAATCGAAGTCGGTATGTCCAACTGATCGCTAAATCGGCAGAAGAGGAAACTTCGGGCGATTTAGCCATCAGTTGGACATTCCACCAGCGATTTCTATTACAGCAATGGAGAGGCATTTTTAGGAAAATAGTTGCCCCCAGATGCGCTTAAAAAATAGTGATGTCATGTCAAAAAGGCTTTGGGGCCCAAAGGTGTACAGGGGACTGTAAAATGCTACTAAAGGCCACATCTTCTATATTATTTCTGCATATGGTGTTGATGTTAACAAAATCAAATTAGGTAATAGATCACATTGATAAAAATGTAATAAGTAGATACAGAACTTACCCTTTCTGTTTTAAATGAAACTGCTCTGACTGAAACTCTCTAAGAATATGGAAGAATTATTAATCTGATCAGTCCTAGGGTAGGAAAGCTCCTATTTACAGCTCCCATTACCACTAGATCCACAGAGCTGCTGGTGGTTGCAAGATTTGAAAGGCTGAAGTTGGCACTACCCAGCCTTAACTTGAATAGGCTTCTATAAAAAATTGCAATTAAAACCCTATTTACCAACAAATTATTGAACAGCATCAGTTGTATAGAACTTGGGACTGCTTCTTGCCTTTCTTATAGCTAAAATGACAAAGCCTGTGCACAGGATTGAGCAATTACACAGATGAGAGCCATCGCCTGTTATCTCACTGGATTTATGCCCTGCTTTCTGTTCTTGGCAACTTTCAGTATTTGTATTACAAGCTACTACATATAGGAATATAAAAGCCAGTTCTGCTTAGTGTATGTATTTCTATGCTGAACATGTTTTGCCATTTGTGTGGTTAATGAGTGATTTAAACTCTCACGCTACAAAATCACTTCAAAATACAGTACAGGTATGGAATCCATTATCCAGAAAGCTCCAGGAAGGCCATCTCCCATAGATTCCATTTAAATCAAATATTTCAAATTTTTAAAAATTATTTCCATTTTATCTGCAATGAGAAAACAATACATTGTACTGGGTCCCAACTAAGATATAATGAGTCCCTATTCGAGGCAAATTAGTCCTATTGGTTTAATACATGTTTAAACTATTATTCAGTAGACTAAGGGGATAATTTACTGAACTCTGAATGCCAAAAACCCAAATTTTTTCCGGAATTTATTATACCCCGAGGATATATTATTATAAGTCAATGGAGAAGTCAAAAACATATTTTGATCAGCGCTGCATTTTGTGCAATAATACAAAGTTTTCGGGGGAAATTTCCGAAAAATTGGTGAAATTCTGAGTTTTCGGGAGGAAATTCCAAAAAATTTGTACAATTCGTATTTTTCATGATTTTTTTCGTATTTTTTCCAGCAAACAAAATTTTCGGGTACGTACATTAATAAATAAGCCGAAAAAACCTGTGCAGATTTGGTTGGGTTTTTTTCAGAAAATATTGAGATAAATTCGTACTTTGATAAATAACCCCCTTAAGGTATAGAGATCCAAATTATGGAAAAATCCTTTAACCAAATACCCCCAGGTCCCAACCATTCTGGAAAACAACAAGTCCCATACCTGTAAAGTAGAGCTACAGCCTATCTTTATGCATTTAATGTGCAAAGAGGAATATAGGAAACTAATAAATTTTCATTTTAACCTTCTCAACTATCTATAGGTAGAAATATCATTAAAGCTCTGAGCTGCTGTAGATGGATACGTGTATTATTTTCAAGCACCATAACTAAATATTAAATATTAATGTTGCATTGAGCTAATAATGGCATGGCCAATCCTTCTGAAACTCTATCATCCATGGCAGGGCTTTTAAACTAATGCTGTTTGGAAAGGATTTTTTGCTAGAGAATGGTTGAGTGGATCTCTAGTACATATCAAATAACAAAAACAATAGCAACACTTTACAATAAGGGCACTGCTTACGTCCGGAGAAATGTCAGTTTTACTCTCAGCTGTCAATTGATCCAACAATCTGCTAAGGATGGACAAGATAGAATTCCCTTACACCAAAATATAGTGAATTTCTTATAGTTTTGTTACTTTTTTTTACCTATTTCTAAGGAATAGTGGTCATGGTGGAAATTGAAAAATTCCATTATGAGTCTATGTAGTGTACGGTGTCTTCAAGCATATGTTAACTTTGTCTTTTACTACTCATGTGGTAGAGGGGAGCTTCAAATAATAACCTTGGAGCATTAAAGACTTACCTTGTTTGCCAGCCTCTGTGGTAGTGGTAGGAGTTTGTTCTGTTGCACAAGGGCATGACCCTTGGCATTTAACAGTCAGCTGTTTGCTATTGAGGCACGCTTGTTGCTCCAGTTTACACTGATGTCAGAAAGAGAAACATGATCAGATAGCAATTCCTAACAAATAAAATCCTTTTTTTAATTGAAAAAGTATATGCCCCTACAAAATGCTGCAAATAAAGTATATAAGGCAGGAGTGCACATACTTTACTAATGTGAGGTCTGCTTTTAGTAATGTTGTCCCATTATAATCTACATCCATAAAAGCATTGTTAGCATTCTGTTCCATGGAAAATATTACTTAAATACTGATTAATGGGAAAAAGTATATTGCTATATATATATATGTCTTATGTAACCTTAACATAATAGATATCTGATTGAAAGGCATGAAACAGGAGGGTGATATACTGTAGTCAAGCTGTTTGTTGACATTGTTGACATTGTCTTGAGATCTACTGATCACCGATCTACCTTTTGGGCACCCCTGATATAAGGTATAGATAAGGATTTTGATCAAGGACATGCCTTTATTGATACAATATAGATTTTGAATAATGCCACCATAATTGATGTTTCCTAAATTATACATTATTGATTTTTCTTTACTTTTTATTGACATCGTGGACATCTGCCCGACACCAACAGCTAACTTTAAAATAATCAAATATTTGCTCACATTATTTTAACTGCACTAAAGCAAGTACAGACTGATTGCTAGCGCTATACCAGTACAAAGTTCTCCATGTTACTGCACAAATGCATTCATTTGCATTATTTTATTCTAGCCAGATGAGCTTGATAAACTTGCATAATCTGTTTGACTCTATGGAATATGTGTTAAGATGAGAAAGCTTGAGTCATTCTGTGAATTCCCTGGTATAAAATATGACTCATGCTGTATAAGTCACTCTATTATGCCAGCTGCATTCTAAACGTGAGTAACAAACAGAATTAGCAACCTGGTTGTACCACTGGACTTTTTTTTTACATAGGGGACAAGTAGGAACATGTATAGCCTGTCCTAGAGGTGCACCTGTAGCATTTATCAATAGATGGTGCTGTTTTATCCAAGTCTGTAGCTAGATGCCTCTACTATGGCACAGTGGACACCAGTTTGGAATAATCGACATATCCAAAGACTTTATCAGTATACACAAAAATTTACAGATATATATATATATATATATATATATATATATATATATATATATATATATATATATAATATAAAGAACCTGCTAAAGAATTAACTATAGTCAGCATTTATGCTGAGAGTGCTTTGGCCTGTAAACCATGAATTCCAGTTGACTCCTTACCACAGAGCTGTACGTGTGTCCATCAGAACCACAGACTGCAGCAGGCTGGGTCGCATGGCACGGCTTGCAAAGACTGTCTTTGTTTCCATGAATCTTCATGGTGGGCTGTTTAATTCTGTCCAGGGAAAATGAAGTGGGAGAAATTGTGAGAACAGAATGGAGGATTCCCTGAGAAACTTGAGTACAGGTTTCCATATTTTTTATCTCTTGTCAAAGAAACTGAATAATGAGGATTTTGAATAAAACTAGGAGAATGTCACAAACATACCAATGCTGTAATCTTGGCAACCCATCCGATCATGAAAAAAAATTTGCTGCATTAAAATAAGACACACGGTAGAAAAGGTGCGGCCCTGTCAGAAACTCGTGCAGTATTCGCATATTTTTCACTGTTTCACAAATTTTTCAGCGGTTTTGCAATTTTTTTGGAGAAGCGAAATGGGAACGATTCGGTCATCACTACTGCAGTTACCACAGATCTACATTAGCAGACTAGAGGCCTACATTACCTATAGATCTTTATCATCTATAAGTCTCTAATTTGGCACTTGGTCCATACATGCTCCCAGCAACCTGTGGCAAGTGCCATTAAATTAATTTACCCTGCCATAATGAATTGCACATATTTCAGTGCATTAGTTACCAGCAGCATAGACCTGTCAGTAACTTCAGAGTACCCCTCACTTGTATCTTGTCAACTGCACTTTTCAAATGTAGTTATTCATGTTTTTTTCCACAATGCAGCATTTTTCCCTAAAATGCTCACTAAGTGGCACCCACCTCAAGGGGCATTGGGTGCCGATATGGAAGCAGATTTTTGGCAAACCATGTACAAGTTGCAGCTGGTGTGCTGTGTTATTAACAGCATTAGTGTCAGTGGACTTTGCACTTGTATTGTAAATAGATGTTACAAATTAGCATAGCAGTGGTTGGAGCAATGACATTAAACATTTAATTGTTAGCTTTATGTTACAGGGCCAGAAGCAAAGTGTGCCAATGTTCTAATATAGTACCCATATGTTATATTGTTAATTAAAATAAATCCTTGAAATTTTTTCTCCATAACTGTATAATGTCTTCCAAGTTACCCAACGTTTCTATAGATGGATGGCTCTGTCTCCAGAAAGAATATCTCTTTAGAATGTAAGACCATTTAGTTCTCACCTGTGCTCCAACTTCTTACGGCTAATACACATTGCTTTTTGGTAACCATGCGCAATGCAAACTTTGTGTCGGCTGCATTTCACTTTCTGGCAAGGATCCTTTGTAGTGTCCAGAGCTGGAAAGAAATATTTAACTGTAAGCGCAAGACAATACGTTTTTGAAGGTTGATCGCATTCTGGGAATGTTTTGTTGAGCTACAATGTTCTATTCCGGTAGAAACTGGTGTGATATTTATATTTCTTGGGATGTATGGCACTGTCTGGGCTTTGTTTATAAATACAGCTGCAAGGAATTTACATAAACATATCTCAAAACAGAACAAAAAATATATATAGTTAGACCAAGGGCCACAAGGGATGCCAGCCCCTAGGTCATAAAGACTAGCTAGGCTCCAGGAAGAGACCACATTATACTGCTGCAGTGCTGCCTACAACAGCTTTCTCTGGAGAGTGAATTGGTGGGAATGGTGGCCCTAATAATTATTTTTTTATGAGAAAATGAACTACCCTCATCGTGATTTCATATTTGCAAGACCCTAATTAAGTTCTAACTCCACTATTACAGTTCATTTCTTTTTTTACCAATAAAACATTGTGTGTTTACAAAATCACAACATGGTTGTCACGTATACATCCAATGCAGCTGTTTAAAAAACTTGCTTGTTGGCGCCAGATACAGCCTTTGGGCCTTCAGTTGGATAGCACTCCCTTCAAGCTATATATATATATATATATATATATATATATATATATATATATATATATATATATATATATATATATATAAATATATTTATATATAGTGGTATATATATTTATATATAGTGGTATAGTGGTATAGTTGGCTGGAACATGCTTCACTAAATACACTTTTTTATTTTGAAAAATATCCCTGTGTTATATATATATATATATATATATATATATATATATATATATATATATATATATATATATATATATATATATATATATATATATATAAAATCCCTCCAATGACGGCACTCCAGAATCAGTCACGCTTGAGTCAGTAGTTATCGATCAAACAGGTTTATTAAAGTGGTCCACTTTAATAAACCTGTTTGATCGATAACTACTGACTCAAGCGTGACTGATTCTGGAGTGCCGTCATTGGAGGGATTTTGCATTGTTTTACAGACTGGCACCCGGCCCTTGGATTGTTTATGGTCGTGCGTTCCTGCTTGTTCAGGTATATATATATATATATATATATATATATATATATATATATATATATATATATATATATATATAGTGCAACCACATTTCACCTCTTATATAATATTGCAGGAGGGTGCTTTCTCTATAGCCCTAGTCCCTATGTTTTTTTCTTTGTGGCCTTTCATTTATATATGACCATTTTATTCTTATGTTTAATAAATAAAGTTAGCATATTACATTCCCATCTTCTTCAATTTATAAAACAGATTTCAAACAAACACATTTAATACAGAATAGTTTCTGAGTGACAATAATAACTAGGTAGGAGGCTGGCTTTAGGGCAGTAACAATGTTTAATAAATCGCCTAAGCTATAAGAATGCCAGTTTAAGTGAGATGTATCAGTATAACAGAACATATGCCATGGGATGATTTATATATCCTGTCCATTCAGCCATCCCGGTTCCACAATCACATTTACACAAGCTCTTAGCATGAACTATTTGGATCAGTAAGAACTCAATCCTTATATACAATAATAAATCTCAAGTAGATAAGACTGGTAAGGCTGCTGAAGGTATCCCATGAGAATAACGGGAAAACATCATTCTATCGACAGAGGTCAGAGACTGAATATTTTGAATTTTATTAACTAAAACAGTGATAGCCTAGTGTGATTTAAAGCCTGCAATGCTGTTTCACAAACAATCCTTGTCATTTTTTTCTAAGCTTGTGATTTCCTCAACCTAATATTTCACTGCTCTAACTGTACTCAATGATGCACCATTTACAAAATATTGAAATAATAATCAATAAGCATCCTGTATAGTTTAGTTGCATGTTTACATGAATGACAGATTCCCTTTAAGTGACTATGACACTGTTATGACCTGCATACTAATGTGAAATCAACATGCCATACACATAAGATGCATCATTTTCTTTTGCAGGTTTTTAAATTAACTAATAGCATTTGTTATGACCTGCAGTCCGGTCATGATGCCCATAGTATCTTCTCTTCCCCTCTGTAGCCAAAGAATGTGATTGACACTGGAGGATGCCACTTCCAGCAAAAGAGCAGGGCATTACTGTGGCTACATAAACATCTTCTTATGGGGCCTTCATTAGAGTTGGGCAAGGGGGCAAGTAGGTGACCCCTCTCATGGTCCCTACTCATACCTTAGTATGCTTCTTTCACATGTACAAGCACAGGCCTATTGGAGCCCCTTAGTGCTCTAGCATTTGCATACAGGATTGTAGTAAATGACCCTATGGTCAAAGCTGACTGGTCATGCCCTTCCTTATCCCCACCCACAGCCCAAACTTCTCCTACTGTGTTTTTATCCCTTAACAGGAAGACCTAAAATGGTATGGCCAGACAAACAAGGATGTAAACTGAACTCTCCATAGCTAGATAATTCCCTATGGTTTTTCAAAGCATATAATGAGCCATACCAAATAATATTCCATAATAGGTGGCCCCTTGTACAATTTCCAGCTGCAAAAAAACTGGGGATTGTAGCACTTTAATAGAAATTAGAAAGTAGTTTCCAGTTTGAGTTTAGCACTGACAAATTCGAGGTAATGCTGTGAATTTATTAATACTTGAAAGCCAGAAGGTGGACCACCCTGAGTTTCATTTTTCAAATTTCTAACATTTAGGAGGTTATTTACTATACCATGATTTTTTCTGGTCTGGGTTTTTTGAGAAAAACTTGAATTTTTAGTGTGCGAAAAAAAACTTTTTGAAAAAAAACATTTTGAAATTTTCAAAATGTATTATACCCTGAAGCTGCAAAAAGTCAGAATCCCAAATTCCGCCATCTCAAACCTGCCAAGGTCATGTAGAAGTCAATTTCAGACGTCCCTTTTACTATTTATAAATTTCGTCTGTTCTGGATTTTGTCCGATAATCTTAAAAATTCAGGGTTTTCGGGCGATAACTTGAAAATTATGAGCGATTTGGGTTTTCGCTCGATTTTATTAAGATTTTTCTCAACCCGACTTTTTCAAGTTATTTTATTCATATATAAGATAAAATTGTGGATGGGAGTTTGGTAGAGCTTGGTTAAATAAAAATATGAGATCAATTTGAGTTTTAGTAATAACCCCCCCATATACAGTGTAATAGTATGTAATTTATTTATTATTTACCTAATGGCCCTCAGCAATAGGAATCATAAGGTAAATGCCCTCAGTGTCCTGCCCCCCTCAGCCAAGAAGCCCTGTTTTTAACATAGCACTATTTACATGTAAGAAGTTGGGCTTAAATAGTGTTTTCATGAAGTCTATATACTTGGAATGGAATTAAATGCAGTTCCTTTCCCACATTGTCCCTGAGTTGTGTGCCACCACCAGTTCTGTGCACGGCTGAATCCCTGGCGCTGTGAGTCACTAATTAGCCCTTTATATAATGCCTGGCTTTTTTGTGCTCAGCCACAGCCGACTGAAGCTGAAATGATTTTTCATCTTCCCTCCTGCTCTGCTGGTTAGAGATTACATTTATGGCGGCACGAAGAGTATTTAAGGTAATAAAAAAAGGACACAGGACGGCTATTGACAACATAAATTAAGCAAGGATGAAAGGCTTAATATTTTATTCAGCAGATGTGTGCTGACAATGTATTAATGATTGCACAGGAAAAGGACAGAAATTAACCACTTAATTGGCAAGGAGACCAGCACAGCACTGCATGTCCCTCAAGTAGCACAGAGGTTACATTTGACTTTAAAACAGCATTTTAATATGGACCTGGTATGGTGCTGTAAAAATGGCTTCTTTAGGCTTTTTATTGTGAATTATTGGGTGGAGGCAGTCTGTGCATATAGTACCCATATTTGGATCGTGATCTGGAATAAATTAAGGCTCTTTGTTTTTATCAAAATCCTGAACACTATGTCAGACCTCTGCTATACATAAATGTAGCTGGACCGCACAGAGCACCATTAACCCTTTTTAGAAATTTTAAGATGGATGTAGCGTCACCACTACAACCCTTTTGGCGGTTATACGCTTTTACCCTGTCTTTCATGATTTACCAGCTAACATCAAGTGGCTTAAAGGTGCAACCTGTTGTCCCAATGATTTTGAATGAGGGCTCATTTTAACATAAACCATTTCTACTATAAACTGTAGTATATATATATATATATATATATATATATATATATATATATATATATATATATATATAATGATTACGGGTAGGTTTTTCATGGATACCTTATAAGACATAAGATCAACAGGGTTTACGCTTGGTCAGGTCATCCAATATTTTACCAGAATGTGTCATAATTCATCCAGTGATGCAGTTTCAGTGAGGTGCACTGTCTGCTGGGTATTTAGGTAACTGAAAATTGTGAATGATCCACTTGTATTTGGGATGGCCATTCATTTATATAATAAAGTCAGTGATGAATAAGAGATGCTCTCTGAGACAACCCAGAAAGTCACAGTTTGACAGTTCATCAAAATCTATACATTACTGGTCCATATTTAAGAAAAGAAAAATCGTACATTCTACAGGAGGCTTCTGATGTGTTCTGGACTACAACCAGTACAACCAGTACCTGAATAAGCAAATTCAAGCTGCTACTAGACTGACTGATGGCCATTCCCTACTCTAAATCTAAATCTTTGGAAACAACTATATTTTATGGACACCAAATAGCCACAATTGATTTCTTTCAAGTATTCCGTAATCGCTTGTGCTTGTCTGCTTGCACTGCTGCAGGTGAGAACTAGTTTTCTCCACAAAGTGTGCTAGACATTTATAGCAAGTAAAATATTACCCTGTTTAGAATAGTTAATAAGAAGCACTGGCTGATACTACAAGATGTGTATTGTTGACTATACACATTAATCCAAGTGATTCAGTGACACAGAATATAGAATAACGCTTGCTATATTACCTTCATCTCCTGGCTGATTATCCTCCCAACTTTTGATATAGTCATCCTGTAAAAGCAACAAAGCAGACTGTTATAATTTGTTTAGTGTCAGGTCTATTATATCAAGGTTCTATAGCCTACCAACATTTCCAGTTCTTTTTATTATTAAAGAACTAAACCATAAAAACGAATATGGCTATAATTTTTTTTATTTTATATACTAAACTTAGTGCACCAACCTAAAGGCTAAACATTTCCATAACAGCAATGATCCAGACCTTGAAAGTGGTCACAGGCGTTTCCCATCTTGGATTTTGTTAGGAGTGCCAGTGACACTGCACATGCTCAGTGAGATCTGGGACACTTGAAAATAGGAGTGCACTGAATCCAGGATACGGTTCGGGATTGGGCCTTTTTTTGCAGGATTTGGCTGAATCCTTCTGCATGGCTGAACCGAATCCAAATCCTAATTTGAATATCCAAATTAGGGGTGGGGAGGGAAATTGCATGACTTTTCGTCACAAAACAAGAAAGTAAAAAATGTTTTCCCCTTCCTACCCCTAATTTGCATATGCATTTGCATATGCATATTAGGATTAGGATTCGGTTTGGTATTCGGCCAAATCTTTCGTGACGGATTCAAGGGTTTGGTCGAATCCAAAATATTGGATTCAGGGCATCCCTACTTGAAGAGCTAAGCTTAGGGGCTGTTGCAAATCATAAAGCAGAAAATTAGTTTTGCCTACCATTCAGGGCTGATTATTAAATTCTGATGCTTATTGCACTGGTTTCTGAGTTCCTGTATAACAAGAATCTGAATTGATTTCTAATCGTGACTTTTTTTGTGACATTTACATTCTATATATATAGTATATTGTTAGTCAGTCCCTAAGCTCAGGTAACTGACAGCAGCCCAGAGCATGTGTTTTAAATCAGCAGAAAATAAGACGGGGAGCGACTGTGGGCGTCTTCAAAGGCACAGATCTTCACTATTAAGGGGCTGTGGTGGCCATAGTCTAGTATAGAACACCAAACTGAATGTTTAGCATTTCTACCCTAGTTCTTTGTTTTTTCAGTTTTCAGGTAGTTCACCAGAAGTAAAGACTTTTTCCAATTACTTTCAATTTTCTATTTGTGACTGTTTTGAAGTGGAAAGTTTAATTTATTTCTGGCGAACAATCTGAAAAAGTGTTTAGAAGGTGAACAAGCCATTTAAGCTTTTATTCTCCCAGGTAAATTAATAATCCTCTATGCTGTAAGGCCAAAGGCTGCAAAAATGATGCAAAAAGAGACAGTGCTTGATTGATTGGACAGCTCCAATAGCTGTTCTTCTATAATAAATTTCACTTGCCATGAAATTTTCACTGTGCATTGCATTCATCTTCAGAATCAGAAAAAAAGACTTTTACAGTAACTAAGAAACGATGGCTATGCAAATTCTGAACATTTCTCTAATGCCAGAGCTGGCAGTCACGGGATGCTGATGCTGATCAACGTAGGGAAGATCAAATACATGAGCCAAAAGTCCAAAGGTTATTAAAATATCAAGCAAATTTCCTGCTTCTGGATTAAGCTGCACAGCGCTTAGCAAAGAGATCATATAGACATGTTGTCCTTACCAATTTGCAACACTGAGTGGTTTTTGAACGATCATGTCAGTGGCCACTAACCTAATGCCTATAAAACTGTCAAAATAAAACCAATGAACTATAAGATTTTATATATAACAATATGTTTTCTAGAATCTAGTCTTAGAAATGTAAAGCCTAGCAGAGGTCATTTACAGGTTTATTGTGTTTGGCTACAGATCGGAACCACTTTTGCAGCTGTCAAACAAAATGCACCCCCAAGACACTTTGCATTCTAGTTGCCTCTCCTTTATAGAAGTGGTGCTGTAGAAACTGCAGTTTTATTTCCTGAACTGATAAAAGTGTGAGTAGGTATCTTCATTCCATAACAAAATTTAGAACCCAGATCAAACTGAATTAAACCATTGCACAATCTTATTCTGAGTTTCACTGGGAATAATGCAGGATTAATGTGATTCCATTCACCAAGTTTTGCCCTTTCATGTGTGGAGATTGGAATTTAGCAAATTAAATCGAATAGCAGGTTTTTTGTTAAGTGCCCAGTACCAACATTTACAGAATTAGCCTGATCTGGGTCAGACTGGATTGTGTCTATTATGAAGCGACAGTGGGAAAATCACACAATGTAGTTTGTCTGGGTTTGCAGCTTTGAATGTAACAGGCGGCTTTACTGGCTTTGTGGCTGCTATAAAGACATTTAAATTCCATCTTCTTATAAGAACTGAAAAATCCATGTTTTGCTTTTCATATTAGACCTTAATCCTTGGAGGAAGGGAACATATTGTTCCTCAGAGTGTTTTGTATGTGATGGTTCTCACAACAATAAAAGGTAATAATATTAATACAATACGCATATTTGTTTTAGCTCATGAAAATTTGATTTGTTCTACTGCCTGAGTTGAGTTTGATTGGCTGTATATTCAGACCGTAGCTACTTTACATTCTTCTGCTGATGGGTGACTTTTAACAAATGTCAAATGCTCAATAAAACAAGTTTAAACCCATGGGGAAGGGGTAGAGCAGAAAAATGAGATCAGGAATGGTGGCGGAGGGTAGATCAGGGGAAATCTGCATGAAAATACTCAGTTACTGTCAAAACAATATTGCTCTGGTACAGTAGTAAGCAGTGAGCATCATCAATATTTTATTCGCTAAATTCAAATGTCAGCATCTTAGTAAGAATAGCTTAATGGAATTTTCGTCATCAATATTTGTCAGATTCCATAAACAAATTGGGGGCTGCCAGATAAATCTACATAGCTGCCACCTTTAGAGGCATGTAAAAGAAGACAAATACAGTAGAACCCCCATTTTACATCCCCTGTTTTGTGGTCCCACCGATATATTATGCATAATAAATTTCCCTGATTTTACATATTACTGGATTTGACACCATTTTTTTCTGGTCCCATGAAAAATGTAAATGGGGGTTCTACTGTACATTATTTAGACGTGTTTTGCCCCAAACCTAGCATTTATGAGGATTTATGATGCTCAGAAAAAAAGTGGGCAGGAAACATGGTAGCTGCAAAATGACAGTGTGTGACATGAAAAATGGCTTCCCTTTCCATTAAAATTAAAGCAGATAAGATATCAAGCTAGCTCTGAGCCTTTAATCCTACAGATACTCTCCCATGTATTATAGTTGCACACTTTTAAACCATGTGCCATAGTTGTGCCTGACTAATATTTACATTTTACCTTTGCCTTTTCTGCTTCTGCCAATCACCATTTCTTATTTTATTGGGGCTCAGGTAGGTATTTCTAACATCAGGGAAAGGTTCTGTGTGTGACTTTATTTAGGAAGCCCCTGTCATGGTAGGTACTAAGTATAAGGGCATATACCAAGCAGAACTACAGTAGCTATAGCAGGGAATGGCTGATAGTGTTCTGATTACAGGGAATAAGAATGGTAGGAGGAGATTCTGGAGGGTCTACTGAGAGTGAATCTGGATTTAACCAAGGCAAATATAATGCTTCTGTAACTTCAGTTTTTTAGAGGAAAAAATTATTTGTATGTATGTATGTATATTTTTATTTGTATAGCGCTCCTTGAAGGCAAAGCACTGTACAACAAAACAATAAATTAGTAGTAACAAACAAGGGGTCATTGAATTAAAACAGTACCATAGGTGCATTATTATTTATTCACATAAATATAAAATATAATTACAATACAGATTAAGTGCTCAGTGTCAAGATAACAAAAGGCTAGAGGACCCTACCCCGAAGGGCTTACAGTCTAAATGGGAGGGCAACATACAGACACAATTCGGAGGGGTATTAAGGTGCTGTAGGTTATAGTTTGTTACACTGTTATATAAGTTTTTGTTATAATTACGTATTTGTTATAATTCTAACCATTTATGCAAGCATAGTATTGTGTGCTTGTACTAGTATGCACAGTATGCTTTGTATATACACAGGTGTATCTGTATGTGATAATATGAAATGAGTGAAAGCTCTGGTGGGAGTGCTCCACCATGACTTTTTAGAGACCAGACAAATCTATGAACTGCACAGTTCCCAATTCACCCAATCTTTGTACTGAATAGATGTTTCAGCCACATCTATTGTTGGATTATAACGTACTGTCTTGCATGAGAAAGGCATAAACTGAAGGGATGAAAATACAATTTTGCCCCTTTATAGGTCCCTGGTAAGGCCTCATCTGGAGTATGCAGTGCAGATTTGGATTTTAGTCCTTAAGAGGGATATAAATGAGCTGGAGAGAGTGCAGAGACGTGCACCTAAACTGGTTAGAGGGATGGAAGACTTAAATTATGAGGATAGACTGTCAAGGTTGGGGTTGTTTTCTTTGGAAAAAAGGCGCTTGCGAGGGGACATGATTACACTTTACAAGTACATTAGAGGACATTATAGATAAATAGCAGGGGACCTTTTTACCCATAGCCACTGCACCAGAGGCCACCCCTTCAGACTAGAGGAAAATAACTTTCATTTGAAGCAGTGTAGGTGGTTCTTCACAGTGAGGACAATGAGGTTGTGAAATGTACTGCCTGGCGATGTTGTGATGGCTGATTCTGTTAATCAGGGGCTTGGATGATTTCTTGGACAAGCAGATTATCCAAGGCTATTGTGATACTAAAATCTATAGTTAGTGTATGAATATATATATAGTTTGTGTGAGTGTATGGAGGGGTCAGTGTCAGTGTGTTTGGATGCTGGGTTTCATTTGGAGGGGTTGAATTTGGACATTTGTCTTTTTTCAACCCCACTTTTTAACTATAAGAAAGAGCATTGAGGATTATCATATAAAATCATATAAAAGGGAATTATATGAGAATGGAGAATAGAAGGGTAAGGGCAGAAAAGTCAAAATAAAGAAAAGGGAATGGCATATGGAGGAACAGAAAGGAAGGGGAGATAAAATAGGGAGAACACTATAGAAGAGGACAGCAAATGAAAAGGGAGAGAAAGGAGCAGAAATAAAATGCAGAAAAGGAGAGAGAATCAAGAATGAAGAGAAGGATGAGGGTGAAAAAAGAAGGTGAGAAAAAAGTATATATGGAGAAGAAATATGTGGAGTATTGAGAAAGAAAGAGCAACGAAGACAGATTAATGAAATGGAAATTAGAACAGAAAGAAATGGCAGAGAATAAGGTAGAAGAATCGATACTGACACATTTTTGTAAAGCGAATGAGTAAAACGGATAAATATCCTTGTGCTACAGCTGTTTCCATGCTGCCGTATGGATTTCCAGAAAAGAACACATCTCAGTTCTTTAGGAAATGATTTTTTTAATATAAAGTCAATAAAGACTACAGGTGTCATTTCATAAAAAAACCTAAATATACATTTCAGCTACTCCTTTATTTGATAGTCCAGTATACTATATTTATTTTTGATCAAATGTACAGGCTTGGAATCAAAAACCAGTTAAGACAGCAGTATTACCTCTGTATAAAACCTCTGATATATTGATACATTATCTGCTAAACCAATAAGAAATGACTGCAGCAGAACCTCAGTTCCACTTCTGCTGTGATTACGTAAACCTACCTGCTAGTTTTTGGGCCAAAATACTCCATTAATTGTTGAACTCTTGCCCCAGCTTGTTATTGCTGTAGCGGCACACTTAAACACTGGTAAGATCATAGCAAGATAAGTTATTGATTGGCCACAGCACAGCTGTTACAATGTCAACCTGTTCATCCATAAAATATTGCTCTCTCTCTCCCCGGGGAGCCATGTGAACACATTGGATTTATTAGTGAAAGAGAAGAAAGCATATTATTGAGTTTTTGCCAAAGGGTGAAATAAATTCTATCATATCTATAGGATTCTCTATATTCCCTTGTGTTACTATCTATGTATTTTATTAGAAAAAGAAACACAATTCTTACTTACTTCGTTCCTTATAGGAACAATCAAGGAGATATAACCCAAGCACGTGTTTCATATTGGCTGTAACATTTAACTGAACATATCTCAATGTCAGGTCTTGAGTAAGAGGTTATGAAATGATTTGTCTCCGGTTTATAGACATGATAGAAACATAATAATGGAAATTCCCACAGAGCTCTCAAAACCCTATAACAGATTGATATACATATAAAACAATCACTGTCATAATGAAATCTCACCATAAAACTCTACTTTAATTAGTCTGCAGATTGTTTTCTGGGTTCATTTTTCAAAATTATGAAAACATTGTTACTTAGTGGTTTACTGTTTTCCATCTGTGAAAGGTTTTTATTTCCCCTATAATCAACAAGAGCGATGAATATCCTGTAAATTATATCCTTATAAACTGTGCTTAGTGATGTCATCGGTAATAATTGGAGCTCAGTGATATCATTTCTGTCACATGACTCACTGAAACTTGTGTATTATAATAAATAAAGTACCCCCTGTTGCAAAATATAAGGATATTAGAAGTCACCTTGGAGTTCCATGACCTGTATAAAAACAGACTTCAGCCTCATGCTCTTATATGGTTATGGAACACCTCGGTAACTTATAATATCCTTTTATTTTACTTTATTCACTATATAATTTCCACCTTCTGGCAATATCCTAGCATTGCTCCATTGACAATTTTAATAGCGTGCCTTTATACAGGTACAGGAAAGCCAATATACAAGAGAATGTTGATTATTAGCATCAGATTTACTTAAACTCAGACATGGGACTTAAAACATGGGCCAGTAACTGATTAATTGACCCAAAAATCTGTCACCTAATTATACAACTTTCAGCTCTTCGGCTGTTGTGAAGTTGAAAACTCCAGTATCACTTGACAGCCGAATACTCCTGTGTGATACAGGGGTTATAGCTAGAGGGCCACTGGACTAAATGAATGTTATTTCTATTTATACTGGCTACATGTTCATCCTTTTAGCTTGGTATTAGAACATTTTAGTTATGAACAATCTTTTTTGGTTACTATTCAAATGCTTACACACAGATTTTGCCCTGCTAAATGACTAAGGGGCCCATTTACTTTGCTCGAGTGAAGGAATAGAATAAAAAAAACGTTGAATTTCGAATGTTTTTTTTGACTACTTCGACCATCGAATTGGCTACTTCGACTTACTACGACTTCGACTTTGAATCGAATGATTCGAACTAAAAATCGTTTGAATATTCGACCATTCGATAGTCGAAGTACTGTCTCTTTTAAAAAAACTTCGACCCCCTACTTCGCCACCTAAAACCTACCGAGGGGCAATGCAAGCCTATGGGGAAGGTCCCCATAGGCTTTCTAACTATTTTTTGGTAGAAGAAAAATTGTTGGATTTAAATCCTTCGAATCGAACGATCTGAAGGATTTAATCGTTCGATTTTTCATTCGATCGTTCCATCAAACTATTTGCGGTAAATCCTTCGACTTCGATATTCGAAGTCGAAGGATTTACATTCGATAGTCAAATTTCGAGGGTTAATAAACGATCGATATTCGACCATATGTAAATCTGCCCCTAAGTTTTAGGCTTAAAAAGAATTGTGCTCAAAGAGTAAAAAAGTCACAATTACTGTATGCAAAGAGCCATCTCTATATACATTTTTTTGGGTTTATACACATGACGGAGAGCTGTCATATTGCATGCCTATTATGAAATAGACATCAATACCAACATCTATTTAAAAAATAATTTTGGCTACTAAGGAAGCTGTTGCTATGGTGGATATGAAGAAAATTTGTGTTACCTTTGCTAAGCCGTGTTCTCTATTACGATTTAAATAATAAAAGATATAACTATAACTTCAAATATGCAGATAGTCAATAGACAATTACGAAGATACTCTTCATGTAATCATAGACAATAAGTAATGACTTCCTATTTAAACTTATATATTTAACAGTATATAAAAAGGCAGATGAAGCCTTGAAGCCTGTCTGCAATCACTATACTGATTCAGATGCTGGAGAACAAGTTGTTACTAGCGCTAGGGTAGTAGGTGTGAAGGTTTTATTTGCATGAGTACAAAATGAGTATAAAATGTTTTGCAGTTGACACGATAGGCATTTATAGAATAGGTGTATTTGTATGTAATATATTTGGTTTAATTTTAAATCAAATAAAGACAAGCAAGAAAAGTTGCACATAATGAAAATTATTATTATATTCTTTACACTGAAGCACAGAGATCACCCGCTCCTGCTATGTAATGCAAAAGCCTTTTGTCCATTCTCAACTGAATTATGTATTACGGTCTTGCTGGAGATGGTAGACTTAAGCATGAGGGTGGGGGCATAATAATAACACCTTACATGACCTTGTTAATGGATTATTTTGGATTTTACCTTCAGCATGTCTCTGCTATTTGAAGTTTTGGGTAATTGTATTCATTTTCCAATCAACCCCTTTTGTGATGTAAATTTGAATGTGGATTGGGAAATTATTACATACTATAAATCTATATTAAACAACAAATTCCTGTAGTACAGTAAGGGGAAGCAAATTCGCAGAAATAAAAACCAGGTTGTGCAGTTGTCAGCTGCAGCTGAAAAGAATGTTCATGTGTGGTGCTGAATGGACAGCTCCATTGTATGTACAGCGGGTAGGAATTGTGCTTGCGCTTGCACATTTTAGTTTTCTAACAGTGTCACAAATTCTCAGTTGGATTAAGGTCAGGGTCATTGTAGGACATTTAGCTTGTTGTTCTTGAACTAAAGAACTCAATTGTTCCTTAATCAGAAGCATGTTTTCTGTTCAGCATTTCCCTGTATTTTACACCATCCATTCTTCCTTCTAGCTTAACAAGATGGCCTGCTGATGAAAAACTGTAAGTCACTCTAGATATTTGTTGACCATATGTAGAACTCTGTCTAACACTGGCATTTATGGGAGGATGGCACAAAATAAACCATTAGGTTAAAAAACAAAAAAGTTTTCTTGCTATATATATATATATATATATATATTCCACTTCCACTTTTTGCCCAGGTGCAAGTTAAATTTCCATATATTCTCCAAGAAGACTAGCAACATAAATATATAAATATATATATATATAGTATATATATATATATATATATATATATATATATATATATATATATATATATATATATATATATATATATATATATATATATATATACAGAAAAGTAAAGTGGTGGTAGAATCATTGTGTGTGTTGCTCTTCATCAACAGGGATTGGGCGTCTTGTTGAAACAGAAGGAACATTTAATTGTGCTAAATGCAGGGAAATACTGCAAGAGCAACTGATCTGCAAAAAGCTGAGCATGAGGCAAAATTTCATCTTTGATCAGGAAAGTAATCCCAAACACAAGGCACAATAACAGAGGAATGGCTCAACAATATCTGACAAACACAATTTAAAAATATTTTTTTTATAGATGTATTAAAAAAAGAACGTAATTTGAACTACTCACCTCTACCTCCTGAAGGGCAAAGCATGAAATGAAAGCAAAAAGAAAAAAAACATCTTAGTTAATTGTTTTAAACAACAGCACACTGTTATTTAGTATACAGAATAAAACACATATAACACACACAAACACTTATAAAGATAGTCTAAATAGATACATATCACATTCCTAGTTACTACACATATATTAAACTAGTGCTTCGTGATTCATTAAAGATATGCCATTGCAAAGAAAGATAACCAAATAAATACAGAATTTCTGGGTTCTTTAACTTTCTTTTTTTGCTTCAACCACTATTAATAAAATATATATACCAAGTGGCAGTGCCATAAATAATAGATTCCTTTCAACAGAAGTGTGTTATAATGATAGCTAGATTCTTAGCAGTAAATTAGCTACAGTACATTTACAAAGCAAAAGACTGAGCTTTAATGATTTTATAAGTTGCCAAGCCAACATATTATGGCACTGCAAACTTACCTATTTATCTGTGGTTATTTTTTTTGTCAGCTGGCCCCTGAAGTGCAGTATAAGTAATTACAAAATGCTATATTAAATGCCATCATCATGAATACATGGAACACTATCCCCTCATGCAATAAGTACTGTGAAAAGACATATCCTATAATTGCTCTCCATACAAACATTATATTTTTGGATATGAGACCGTCTTCTCCTAGTCTTACCATTTTTTACATTTCTCCTATTCCTCCTAAATTGCTCCTACAAATATGAGCCCCTATGTTTCTTAGTTTGCACGTTTATCTAGTAGACATCTGTCACAAGCCCCAAACCCAGAAGCCATATTGATGTTCTTTAATGGCATCAACTAATAAAGAACTTACAGTGCTCACCCGGGGGAATCTGTGTGTTATGTTTGCTGAATATGTTCCGAGAGGTACAGGGTTTTCCGATGACTAAGAAAACCAGCCTTTGGCATGTATCTAGGGATGCTCCCTATTCACTATTTTGGGATTCGGTCAAACCAAGAATACATTGTGAATGATTCACCCGACAACCAAAACAAATTCAAACCCTAATTTACATATGCAAATTTGTGCTTTTAAGGGTTTGGGTTCAGTTTGGCCAGGCACTTGGATTCGGTCGAATCCAAATTCTGCTGAAAAAGGCCAAATCCCAAACAAAATCCTGTATTTGGTGCATTTCTACATGTAACTGCAACATCCATCCTAGTTGGCATCATGGTTTCCAGTAGTTCCGTGAAAGCTGGGTACTATTCTTTCTCAATGTGAGCAACACATTTTAAAATAAATGGTCCCAAGCTAATGGTCACCTGACCACTGTGGCAGTATGTATCCCAGCTGCCAGCTTTTCTACCATAGCTAGATTTCCCAGACCTGATGAGCAATTACAGTAATGTGAAAGCTTACAATTCTTCCATGTGAACATTAGATATATATTTTACAGGTTCTTGCAAGTACAAAGGCAATAGCTAATGCTTTTTAGACGAGTTAATATTTGCAGCATCACAAGTAGCCTCCTATCATGGGAAATAAAAATATGCAAATGTAATTCAGCTTTGACTTCATATTTCACACAGTCACAAATTCTGACCACAGCCTTATTCAGCATCACACAGAAAATCCCTGCTGTTACTCATGTTGATGTATTAGTGCTTTATCTGTATTTGCCATATTGCGTCCAGCAGGCCAGAAGGAGCACAGATCCCAATGCTGGTTCTGCTTTAGCGCTGATAGTGATATAAAATCAAGGAGTGCCCTTACATTCTGGTGAAAGAGCCTGCACTCCATAAACATATGTAATTAAAAAACTTTCCATGCATGGAAATGGTTATGACTTCACAAGGAAACTATTATAACATCCTCTGTAAACCACCATTTGGTGCTCATAATTTGGCAAATTAGCTCCTTGAATTTTATCGGAATTCATATATATACTGTATGTAACAAAATATGCAATGCTGCATACATTACAGCTGCAAAATAATGTTCTTTAGATTTGGAACATATCCTACAAGTTCACAGATATTTATTGAATTTGAGACAATAGGTGAAACATAAAATATATCCTTTTATATATATATATATATATATATATATATATATATATATATATATATATATATACATACATACATACATATACAGTATGATACTGCACCCAGGCATCTGAAACCATGTGTCGAGAGTGCCGGCTTCACGATGAACTATATATATATATATATATATATATATATATATATATATATATATATATATATATATATATATATATATATATATATATCTCTTCATAGATTAAGTCTACTACAAAATCTTGTAAACAAAAAATAAACCCAATAAGCTGGTTTTGCTTCCAATAAGGATTACTTATATCTTGGTTTGAATCAAGTACAATGTACTGTTTTATTACTACAGATAAAAAGGAAATCATTTTAAAACATTTGGATTATTTGATTATAATGGAGTCTATGGGAGATGGCCATTCCATAATTCGGAGCTTTCTGGATAATGGGTTTCCAGATAACGGATCCCATACCTGTATAGGCATCTATTACTTTGCATAGAATGGTTTCTATAGACTCCAATGAAACAGTGCCCCCAGAGACAAATTATACTGAGAAATTGTAGGTATTATAGTTTTAGAGAAACATGACAGGCATTCTGTATAACATACATTTCCTATTGTAAAATTGTAACTAAATAACATTGACTGACACAACATGTAAAAACACATAAGAAATGGGAGAGATAATCCGGTATTTTCAATGTTTCCATGTGAATGGCATTATTATAATTCTATACCCATCATGGTCATAACCCACAAATCTGTCTGCACTCTGGAACACCCCAACCAATGCTTTACCCCCCAGGGTGCTAAAAGCCACAGGTGAGTAACCTCTGCCTTAAAGGAATTGTACAGTGTAAAAATAAAAACTGGGTAAATAGATAGGCTGTGAAAAATAGAAAAAAAATCTAATATAGTTAGTTAACCAAAAATGTAATGTATAAAGGCTGGAGTGATTTGATGTATAACATGTCAGTCAGGACTCTACTTCCTGCTTTTCAGCTCTCTTGGTTTACACTGACTGGTTACCCTGGTTACCAGGCAGTAATCAATCAGAGACTTGAGGGGGGGCTACATGGGACATTTCTGTTGCTTTTGAATCTGAGCTGAATTTTGAGGATCAATTACAAACTCACTGAACAGAAATGTACCATGTGGCCCCCCTTCAAGTCGCTGACTAGCTCAGAGTTATAGAGCTGAAAAGCAGGAAGTTGGATTCTGGCTGTTTTATTAGACATCTGTTCACTCCAGCCTTTATATATTACATATTTGGCCAACTAACTATATTAGAAACATTTTTTATTTTGCACAGCCTATCTATTTACACAGTTTTTATTTTCACACTGAACTGTTCCTTTAAAGTATCTAAACTAAATATGTATACATCATTTAGAAAAATTAAAACAATTAAAACAAGTCAATATCTAGAATAGTTATTCCAGGTATTCTATAAAATAATAGACACTCGATACAAATAGGGGGATGGGATAGGTAATTGGCAATTCACAAGGACAGTCGATAAATGATATTGTACACTAACAAGAGTGTGCAGATCCAGCTGGTTTATATGAATTACAGGCCCATTCCCTTGGGCAAGGAGAATTCACCAACCACCTTCAATTGTGGAGTTGTGTGCAGGTGTTTAAAGGGTCATTATATCATTTCTGTATTCAGAGAACACTACATGCTTTGCCAGCCTTCTTCTTTCTGCATGTGGGCTATTTTACCTTTAACGGTAATTCAAGCTTTTACCAAGCCAGTTACTGTTACTAACGCTGGTCTGAAATTAATGGCATTAAAGATCTGCAATAGATTACTGTTATTCACTTGACCTTCCAGGCAGGTAGTTTGGTGCACATATACACATACAGAGGAAGCAGACCCTGCAGCTGTGGGGGTCATATATATTATATTCCTATACAATTTCAATACATATTGATTAAACAAATCAACCTCTAGTAATATCTAGTTATGCCACTGGTACATATATGATGTGTATTTAAACATTACTTTTATGTCTGATTAGGTTAAATCTATACAATTTGCAAAAGAATACACTAGTGTTTAAATAAATGTGTCAATAATATTGATAGGAGTGTAAATTTAGACAGATCTGATGTCTCCATCCTCCTACAACAGGAAATGGCTGTTTCAGATACTAAAATCAGTGTCTAATGCAGTATTTCTATAAACCATTCTTGCAATTGGCAAGCATATCACAACTATTAACATGGGTTTTGTAAGAACTGGTCTTAATTAGGGATGCACTAAATCAGTGAATCATATATCACAATCTCCACTAAAGATCTGACCGTAATATTGTCCCAAATCCAAATACTAATTTTCTTATGATGGCCCCTTTGCCCCTTATTTTGCCCTTTCTCTATACCTACCAATACCAATTACTATTCTCTTTTTTTGCTTTCTCCTTTTTGCCCTCCTATACACTTAATCAGGGACTGGCTCTAATTATTAAAGAAACACTTTCAACCTGGGTAACAAAGGTGCCATGTCTTCTTGTCATATATTGTTGTAACATAATCCTGTATATGTGTTTTCATGGTTTTATAAATACGTCATGAAATGTTCCTTAGTTTAAGAGCACTGCCCTTCTGCCATTAGACAATCATCATGTAACAATACCTGTGCGGCGGGGACACCCGCCGCATGGTCCATGAGCCGGCTCTGGCGCAGGCACGCTGGGGCATTTGCGCCAGCACGTTTTTGACGCCCGTTTGGCGCGAAATTTGAACCTATATAAGGCCCATTCTGTCTCCCAGCCAGTGCCCGTGATAGAATCTTGATTCTGTGGTTCCTGAAGCCTTGTGCTGTCTGTTTCTGTGTAACTTTAGTCTGTTAATCTGGTTTTTGATCCCTGCCTGTTCCTGACAATTCTGATATCCGAATCCTGACTTTTGCCTGCATCTCGACTACTCTTTCTGCCTGACACCATCTGTTTGATTACCCGGTTTTGACCCTTGCCTGCCTGACAATTCTTGATATCTGCCTGCCTCGACCCAGCCTGTCTGACGATTCTCCTACCTGCTCCATTTGTACCGTGACCTTCGGCCCAAAAGACTATATACCTGCCGTGCCCCTCTGCTAGCCAGAACATCTCGCCTTGTACCCCTCGTTAAATCCAGGTGGCACCCAAGTAAGCTGAGGGCTCCTCCCGAAGCCCAACGGTGGTCACACTACTGGTGAAGCCGAGCCGAGACCAGGGTACTTGGCACCTGTTCTGGTATTGGTTGCCGGCCGTGACACATCAATAACAAATAATCATCAATTAGCATACCTCCCAACATTTTGGAAATAGAAAGAGGGACAAAAAGATTTGCAGAGTGTAGCGCGGTGACATTTTTTGACCCATCCCATTTTGTGGCCACACCCCCTAGTTACCATGTCCATTTTATAACATTTGGCAGGTTATGAAAGTTTGAACACATTTCTGTGGTTTTTATGTGTTAATACAGTTTTGCTAATGAAGGTAAATTGCCCTTTAAGCTGCAAGTCACAATTTCCCCAAGAGACCCGCTTATCTTGAATTGTTATAATTGTTTCTTTGCTTATTTTAATTTGTAACAAATGTATCTAAGTGCACCTGCCAGGTATTTTGGGTTCTCTGCCAAAAGCCAATTGAGTTTTAGAAACTTTGTATCTTTTTCTGGCTGTTTAGTGCAGGAGATCAAAGACAAAGTCGGGACATTTTAGGAACAATCTGGGACTGCAGGTTGAGCTGTCAAAATCGGACTGTCCCACTCAAAATGGGACAGTTGGGAGGTATGTATTAGATTCATCAAAAATCTGCACAAATCCTATTTTCTATATTTACAATCTCTCAGATCATTGACAACAGTTCGTGAAAGCAGTTTCAGCGTGGGGTTGAAAAGCTAAGCAAATATTACAGAGGACAGATATAATGTGGAGGGAGGTGGCAGATGGAATGTAGAAAATGCAATTGTGTCTACAAATAGGAAATACCGCAAAGAAGATTTGACAAGAGAGGTCAAGGTTCTAGAAAGCATGTGCTACCAGGAAAGGAGATAGAGATGGATAGACGTTAATGACCTTCAGGAGGCAGCTGAAAACATGGCTCACAAAATCTTCAGGGATTCTGCTTATTTGTTCCATTTTTAACAAAAGCAAAATGTAAGATATTGTAGAATAAATATAATTGAGTTCTGTGGTGCAGCAATGCCACTCATCAAGGGGGTTTTGCCATATTTTATCTTCCCTGAAGAAAGCATTTTGATTGTTTATTTTTTATCCAGCAAACTGTATAGCTAATACAGTACTGGGCCTTTGAATCCCCCAAAATGTATTTTTCAGAAGTAAAGGTTGCAAAAGCAGCAGCTTTCTAGAATAAAAACACAGAAAAAAACACAAATATTCATGTTAGCACTGCATGAATAAGTCTGGGCATACTCCAGATAAAATCCTCTCTAAAATTCAATAGCTGATGGCAGTTCAGAAAAGGGCACGGGAAATGCATGTTGGGAAGCATTAACGGCTACAGTGTCAAATACAGTAAATTGTTGGTGTTTCTATTAAATTCCACGGAAAGACTTTCATGTACAGTATTGAGGAAGCTATCATTATTTTGAACACACCAGTAGCAACTTTAGCACTCATAAAAAATGATTTATTTAAAACAGCTTGCAAATGCTCAATCTACAGTTCTTTGGCATTCAATTAGTGATCCCCTTCAAGTTAACTTTTAGTATGTTTTAGTAGATTCTACATGTAGCAATTTAGCAATTGATCGTCACTATTTGGTTTTTTATAGTTTTTTTTAATTAATTGACTTCGTCTTCTGTTTTTAAATGGGGATCACTGACTCCAGCATCCAAAAAACGACTGCACTGCGAGACTACAATTTTATTATTATTGCTGCTTTGTATTACATATCTTGCTATTCAGTCCTTCTCCTATTAGAATTTCAGTCACTTATTCAAACCACTACCTGATTGCTAGGGTAAATAAGACCCTAGCAACCAGGTAGCTTCTGAAATATCAAACTGGAGGACTGCTGAACAAAAACCTAAATAACTGAAAAACTACAGGAAGTAAAAAATGAAAACCATTTGGAAATGGAATAACAATGTCTACAACATACTAAAAGTTAATTTAAAGGTGAACTACCCTTTAAAGGAGAAGGAAAGTCATCTTGCACTTGGGGATGCCAAATGTTAGGCACCCCAACGTGAATTTACTTACCTGAAACTGTATCAGCAGAAAACTGCACTAGCCCTGGGTTATTCCAGCAAGCACCACGGAGCGATCCTCTTCCGGCTTCTTCTTTCTTCAAATTTCCCCAGGGCAAACGCAAGCGTAGAACAAAATAAAGGTCGGCTTTTCGTTCTACTGCGAATGCGCAGCCGTGCGAAGAATGAAGAAGCCGGAAGAGAAGCGCTCCGTGGTGCTCACTGGTATAACCCCGGGCCAGTGCAGTTTTCTGCTGGTAGAAGCACTGGTCCAGGGTTTTAGGTAAGTCAATACAATCACTTGGGGGTGCTTTACATTTGGCACCCCCAAGTGCACGAAGACTTTCCTTCTCCTTTAACAAGCCATTTAGGCAATAGTTATTGCAATGCTTGGGGACATAACAGAAGCTAAAATAATGGCCAACAATGACGTTTTAGGTATCCTAGACTGTATATCAAGATTTCACCAAACAATAGCAGAAACACAGAATTCGTTGTATGATGATTATTACTTTTTTAATAATCTACAGAGCATTGTGTAATAGACTGTGTTTATTATAATAACAGATACAGGTTATAATGATGACCCTGGATATGTAAGCTACAGGGACTAGGGAACAGTTAAGACACAAGGGACTAATTTATAAATGTGGGGCTGTCTCCTGGCAATCCAAACCCAGAGGGAACTTTGGAAATCTAGTTTTGACTTGCTGCTATGTTTATAACAGCTAACTTGGATCTCAGGTACTCCTCAGATACCACATAATTTAAAGGCACAAGGTTTCCAGAGCTCACAAATGAACAGGTCAAATTTGCCAGGTAGACAAGCCCGGGTAAAAGTAACAAGACTTTGTAAATCAAAGACAGCAAGAGAGGTTGGGGCTGGCTGAAAACAGCATGAGATTTGTTTCCTCGCATCCCATCATCTTTAAATTACAATGTCTTCAAAGCACAGGCGTGCCAAACAAGTTTAACATCCCTGTCATAAATAAAGGTAGATATCGAAATATCCAGTGGCAGTTCTTATGAACCATATTGCATATTTAGATTTAAGATCAATAATTTGAATCTGTAGAGGTATCAGGTATATTCCTACACTCACTGCCAGTTTCCATCTATAGATACTTCTTCTCAGTGGAGTGGTGAAATACGAACCTTTGATCTCAGCATCCCTTTACAGGCTTATGTTATCCTTAGAATAGCTTCTCACATCTTTATTTCTCAATTTCAATTAAGTGTTAGCTCACAAATTCCCTATATACACAAACCAGATTGTCTCCTACTTCACATTGTCAGTAAAAACGTGATCATTATAAAAGAAAACTACAAACATCTTACTTTAATTTGTTTTATTGATTAAGAACAACATGCTATTTGTTCTTTTATTTTTTTTAAACAAGGAGTAGGATGGTCCTGTTTCAATAGCCAAAGAATTGTAGGTCAAAGACAATGCTATTATAAAGGTGGCCATACATGGGCAGAACTGCTAGTTTGGGGAGATTGCCAAAAAAGCAGATCTGGCCCCAATATGCCTACCTTGAGTGGGTGATATTGGGCCTGGGATCACAAGGCCAGGAATGCTGGTGGTGGGATTGAAGGGCGCATCAACGAACCAATGCAGTCCTCAATCCAACTGGAATTTTAAACCAGCATCTGGCAGATTTTCGACCAGCTATCAATCGGTGAAGTCTGTCGGAGAGCTACATACATTGGCCATTAAGCTGTCGATTTTGATTGTAGGCAGCTTTTCTCGGCCCATGAATGGCCACCTTAAGGTCTAGAGCTCTATCCAATCAATACTCTTGGCTCTCCCCCACTAAGGGGTGAAGGATAATATCATTCTGATGGTGCTTTTTATATTTGTAATGTCACAGCCCATGCAAAGCTGCGGGTGGACAGAACTTATTGCACAAGAAAACAGGCTTTCAAAAAATTCAATTAAGCAAGTCTCAAGGAGATGAAGAGGTGTTACAGCATCATTCTATTTTGTTGGTAGGCAATTTATACTTAACATGGTCAGCAAGGTCAGCTAGTACCATTTATGGCCAGAACTTTCTTTATATTCTATATATTTTCTTTACATAGTTACATAGTTACATAGTTACATAGTTAAATTGGGTTGAAAAAAGACAAAGTCCATCAAGTTCAACCCCTCCAAATGAAAACCCAGCATCCATACACACACCCCTCCCTACTTTTAATTAAAATTCTATATACCCATACCTATACTAACTATAGAGTTTAGTATCACAATAGCCTTTGATATTATGTCTGTCCAAAAAATCATCCAAGCCATTCTTAAAGGCATTAACCGAATCAGCCATCACAACATCACCCGGCAGTGCATTCCATAACCTCACTGTCCTGACTGTGAAGAACCCTCTACGTTGCTTCAAATGAAAGTTCTTTTCTTCTAGTCTAAAGGGGTGGCCTCTGGTACGGTGATCCACTTTATGGGTAAAAAGGTCCCCTGCCATTTGTCTATAATGTCCTCTAATGTACTTGTAAAGTGTAATCATGTCCCCTCGCAAGCGCCTTTTTTCCAGAGAAAACAACCCCAACCTTGACAGTCTACCCTCATAATTTAAGTCTTCCGTCCCTCTAACCAATTTAGTTGCACGTCTCTGCACTCTCTCCAGCTCATTTATATCTCTCTTAAGGACTGGAGTCCAAAACTGCACTGCATACTCCAGATGAGGCCTTACCAGGGACCTATAAAGAGGCATAATTATGTTTTCATCCCTTGAGTTAATGCCCTTTTTTATGCAAGACAGAACTTTATTTGCTTTAGTAGTCACAGAATGACACTGCCCAGAATTAGACAACGTGTTATCTACAAAGACCCCTAGATCCTTTTCATTTAAGGAAACTCCCAACACATTGCCATTTAGTGTATAACTTGCATTTATATTATTTTTGCCAAAGTGCATAACCTTGCATTTATCAACGTTGAACCTCATTTTCCAGTTTGCTGCCCAGTTTTCCAGTTTAGACATATCACTTTGCAAAGTGGCAGCATCCTGCATGGAACCTATAGTTCTGCACAATTTAGTATCATCTGCAAAAATAGAAACAGTACTTTCAATGCCCACCTCCAGGTCATTATTAAACAAGTTGAAAAGCAAGGGACCTAGTACAGAGCCCTGCGGTACTCCACTAACAACACTGGTCCAATTAGAAAATGTTCCATTTACCACCACTCTTTGTAGTCTATCTTTTAGCCAGTTCTCTATCCAGGTACAAATACTATGTTCCAGGCCAACATTCCTTAATTTAACCAGTAACCTTTTGTGTGGCACTGTATCAAATGCTTTAGCAAAGTCTAAGTAAATCACATCCACTGCCATCCCAGAATCGAGGTCTCTACTTACATTCTCGTAAAAAGAAATTAAGTTAGTCTGGCAAGATCTATTACGCATAAAACCATGCTGGCACAAACTCATAGTATTATGATTTGTTATGAAGTCCAGTATCTTATCCTTTATTAACCCTTCGAAAAGCTTTCCTAATACTGACGTCAGACTAACTGGCCTATAGTTTTGAGGCTGAGAACGGGATCCTTTTTTGAATAGAGGCACCACATTAGCAATTCGCCAGTCTCTCGGCACTATGCCAGATCTCAATGAATCCTGAAAAATTAAGTAAAGAGGTTTGGCAATCACAGAGCTAAGCTCGCTAATTACCCTGGGATGAATACCATCTGGCCCTGGACCTTTGTTAATCTTAACATGTTCAAGTCTCTTTTGAATTTCATCATGTGTGAACCATGCATCATTAGTTGTATTACTAGAATTGGGAGTGTTAAGAAGGAAACCTTCACTTACTGGTTCTTCATTTGTGTAGACAGATAAAAAATACGAGTTCAGAATCTGCGCTTTTATTTTGTTTTCATCAACCAGCTGACCCCCCTCTGATAGTAAGGGTCCCACCCCTTCCTGCTTCATTTTTTTACTATTGACATATTTAAAAAATAATTTTGGATTTTTTTTACTGCTTGCTGCAATATCCTTTTCTATAGCAATTTTAGCTTGCCTTATAGCTTCTTTGCATGATTTATTGGCCTCCTTGTACCTTATAAATGTTTCGGCTGTACCAGCTAACTTGAAAGCCTTAAAAGCACGTCTTTTCTTACCCACCTCAACACCAACGCTTCTATTGAACCAAAAGGGTTTTGCTTTGCAACGACGTTCCTTGCTTACAAGTGGAATATACTGACAAGTATATTTATTAAGCAGCATTTTAAAGACTTCCCATTTTTGTTCTGTGTTTAACCCTGTGAAAAGCATTTCCCACTTAATATGTTGCAGAGATGCCCTTATACTGTCAAAGTTTGCACGTCTGAAATTTAGTGTTTTAGTTACTCCCTTATAGAATTGCTTCTGCAACAGAATCTCAAAGGAGACCATGTTATGATCATTTATTTACTAGGTAGCCCAGTAAGGGCAGTTTCTTCCCTTTTCATGTATTTAAAAATCAACATACATGGACAATAGAGGTTGTTTAAAATTATAGAGGACCCATGGCAATGGATGGCAGAGGCAACCTGAATAGCAGTTATGGTGAAATATGGGGAGAATCCCATTTTCCTTACCAGAATACTTCTGGAAGCCCTGTCTGAAGGTTCAAGTGATACTGTCATTATGTCTATGGAGATTGTTCCTTCATCCAGGTTGTGATATATAGTATCTTGTAGAGTTAAGTCTAAAGCAACTGGACTTTCTGAGTTTTCTTGAAAACGTTTCAAACCATCTGTCTTCTCACTTGGATGAGTGGTGAAATGTTTTCTTAAAAACGTTTCACCACTCATCCAAATGAGAAGACAGATGGTTTGAAAGAGGTGTGAAGGAGGCCATTTATGCCAAAATGGAAAAACCATCCCTGAAGAGAGGATGATACATACAATGTCGCTTTGAGATCCTTATCCCGGTGGCTTCACAACAATTAATATTTCCCGTCATGTTCATTGAAAAATGGACAGCTGAATCTAGGAGGACCAGTGTACTATAGTTACTAGATTACATTTTCACAAATCTGAGAGTTTCAGCCAACTCCAACTTATTACCTTTAAAGGTTTAAATGCCAAGAATTTCACTACTACTTGAACTGAAGAAGTGAAAGGTTTTCAAGAAAACTCAGAAAGTCCAGTTGATTTTGAATTAACTCTTATAGATACTGTATACTGACACTAAAATACTAATCTTCAAAATATTAAAGAGCATTAAAATTTACCCATAGGTCATTTTGATCATTTTTTTGCTGATAGTCTACTTTTAAAGTTATTCAGTGGCATAACTACGGGGGGAGCAATTGGGCCAGGGCCCGCACCCCCTCAGGGCCCCCCCAGCAGCTCGCATGCTGCTGATTCTGGGCGGATTCCGGGACATATGGAGGGGGGCAGGCTGCACGTCCTGCGCCAGGGTCTGTCCCCCTCTAGTTATGTTGCTGAAGTTATTTTTACTTGAAACTAGGGTTACCACCTTTTCTGGAAAAAAATACCGGCCTTCCTATATATTTATCTTTTTTCCCTATTAATAACATTGGGATCAACCATCACTTTTACCGGCCAGGCCGGTAAATTACCGGCCAGGTGGCAACCCTACTTGAAACCTGATGGTTTGCCAACCTGACTGTCCCTTCTCAACCTCATCAGAGTTTCTAATGCTAAAAAGACTACTGCTGCACAAATATGGCAGCCCCCATAGATGAACATGGGGGATCCGATAGGTAATGTAAAAACATTGGGCAAATACTTTTATGGCAAAATTATAAATAGCATGCAAAGACAATGTTATGATAGATGTAAAAAAGGTTTAATTTCTGGCGTCAGTATCTCTTTAAAGAGGGTGCTTGACCGTCTGCTGTTCTAGATCTTTTTTCAAGTAAATTATAATAATGGTATAAACAAATATGTCCACATTACTGTTATGAATGAAGACAGATATAGATTAGGAAGGAGAATTTACTGCGAAGTGTATTTATTGAAAGGGAAAATATTATTATAAAGCATGCTTTAAATCAAGAGCCTGCAACTTAATTTACAGCACTTTGCAGAGGAACATTATGTCCTTATACATTCCTTTAGAAAATTTTCTCTTGCAGCTCACAGAGGCCAGTTGGGGGATTAAGATTTAATGAGACTTTCCCTTGGGGTGTGTCTGATAACAAAGTCAAAACTCAAATTCACTGTGAAGTGAAACGTGATGGAATAATCACTGGGTCTGGTAGTCTGCCATTATAAAGTATACTGTTGCCTTATTTGCCCTTTCTCAATTCCAGTCTGTGTGCTAACATTGGTCGTTATGTCAAATTACAGTGTCACAATGATCTATAGCTGTACCCAGCAAAGGGTAACAGCAGAAATGAATTGCTTATACTGAGAAAATCAGCACAGTTTTCTGGTGTGAACCCAAAGTGGTCTGGATCATTGCAGATGGCTCTGATTTTATATTTATCCGTTATATTCTATCTATCTATCCATCTATGTATCCTCTCTGTATATGTATCTATATGAAACTTACCCCATGTATGAGATGCATCGTCTTCAACAATCTTGTTTATTGTAGAATAAACACTGGTTACTTATTCTTAGACATATCAGTGTAGGTGCCAAATTGGTGGCCTCAACCAATACATTTTCCCAAGCCAATAAAAAAATAGTGCATTCTATATTTTTTTAGTTCAAATATGTAGTTGCATAGTAGGTGATGTATGATGATAATGAAAGCCATCCATCAAGTCCAGCCTTTTCTCCAAGTGAAACCTTTCTAATTTCTAGTTGATCCAGCGGAATAACTTAAACTATAGTTGTCTTCAATTTGCCTTAGATGTGTCTACCACTACACATTTTAAAAGTGAACCCTTACACCCTCTGGAAGTATCTACTGGTATACAAGGCATGGGAGAGTTTATTGGATGGTTGTCTTATAAATGTATAATTAATTATCATGCAACTATAGTTCCATAGCATAGTTTTGAAAAACACTAAAAGGGCAGACTATGTAGCTTTCTAGTGGAGCAGACAGAGAGCAAAAGCGATATCTAATAATTGAGACTTTGTACGTTACCTGTGATGAATAGACCAACCGTACCGTTCACTGTTATGTATATGAATGCAGACCACGTTGCCTCTATTTTATATCCCTCCTTATTTACATCCAACTAATTTCACCTATTATTTGAAATGTTTTAAACATCTAGTATTGAAGCTGCAAATTATAAGGACCTGTGATGATGTCACATAAAGTGTATGATGAGAATTTTCTATTACAGCCATTCCCCTTATCCTTGTGAGGGTAAGGGAATGATAAAAACCATGATTGTGTATGAACAAAGGTACTAAGTTTTTATTGTTCAATTGTATATCTGCAAATCCACCTCTGCTTACACCTTTACATTAGAGAGAAAGCTTGTTCTGCTGCATTTGTCCTTTCAATTCTAGTCATGCATCTAAATGGCACACACTGCAAAACAGACACCTTCCTGTTATTATGCTTTTTATCTCTTAGTTTCTACAAATACAGTAAATTTATGTCTTGTCACCACTTGACTGCTGCCAAACAGATGTTTGTGGTTCCTGGCAATGGAACGCTACTGTTGGCTGAACAAAACTGACACCAAAACATGTAGCTAAGCAATCAGGTGCCTCCAAGTGGCACGTTATGGAAAGCACTACAAGAACACTACTTGGAAAGCTGAATGTGCTAAATTAATCATAAATGAAATGAACAAAGAAAATATACAACTGAGCTTAAGAGCTACAAGAGCCCCCATCATTATACCAGTATTCTTGTTAGTGCAGAATACAATACATATGTTCCAACTTTAACCTGTAAAGGGATTATGGTTAAAATTTGATTCCATTTGATTGTTGGCCTGGGGGCCTGATTTGTTTGCTCAGCAAACAACCGTGCCAAATGAGAGGATTATGCCTGCGTGTGCCTACAGTAAAACTAAAAGGAAAACCATTGCCCTATCTACAAAAATATTTGTATTCTTCTTTCTTATGTTAATGCCAATAAACCTTTACAAACTTTTTTGTCTTGTGATGCATTTTTCAAGCTGAAAAGACAAACTCATTTTCAGAATCAGTGAACTCCAAATGTTGTTTCTGTTTTTGCAAATTATTTAGATTTCCTATTAAACTGGATTCGCCTCTCTAACTTTGTTCTTCTACTGTTCTCCAAAGATTACCTGCACATTATAGTTCTCATACCATGAAATTGATCCTGTTTGATGGTATCCTTTTTAGGGGAAGGATTAGCCAAATGCCCACCTACTACACAAATAGCCAGCATTCTTTTGCAGTAAATACAATCTTTATTTTTAAAAATGTTACATATATATTAATATATATATCATTAATATACTGTATATATTTTAGAAACTTTTTCTCTAACAAAGTTAGTATAGACTTCTTAATCATACTTAAAGGAAAATATACTCTCCTTTTGACATGAGCTTTCTATCTGAATTTGCAAAATTTTAAAAAGACCGTATAAATACCCAATTCCTTACATTGAAAGAAAGCCATGTTACTTGTAAGAACAATTTCCTAGACCACCCTTAGGCTCACAGTGTAACACAAACCCTACCTTACCTTGTTTACCACCTTCTATAAGTGAGGTATTCTGGGACTTGAAGTCATCCTGCTTTCCATAGTGGGAAGGGTTGGACTGGGCTGATGGGACACCTAATGGGCCCCGGCCTACCTATATATTTATCTTTTTTCCCTCTTAATAACATTGGGATCAACCATCATTTTTACCGGCCAGGCCGGTAAAATACCGGCCAGGTGGTAACCCTACAAGGGGGTGGACTAGAGGCATTCTACAGGGGGGAATATTCAGATATTTCACCTGTACATTTTTGGAAAGTTATTCTGTGTAATATGTCAAGCACATCAATGAGGCACCATTGCACTCCTACCTAGATGGTTAAAACAGCATTCTATTTGTGGTTTCTAGAATAAATAAGGTTTTAGTATGGCTTATGATAGAAAGCACCAGAACTTCATTTAGCTAAGGTCATGCTTTTCAGTGGCTCAAAGCCAATGCCCAAGGCTAGATTTTTCATATCTGATTGTTTTAAATATAATTTTTTATCTGGCTGTGCTATTTATTGCAATGTTCAAGAATAAAGTCCTATCATCTTTCATTTGAAAGCGGGTGTTTGCTGGGCCAAGCGAATGTTAGGATATGTAATCTTTGGCAGTAACGAGATTAAAAAGCAAGGCAAAGAGACAGAATCTACCATATTGTGCAGTCAGCTCATCAAAGGATCCAATTTGTCTCTGATATTGATCCTTTTTATAGCTTAGTCTACATCTCTCCTCCCTGAAAACCTCAGCTCTTTTGCTCTGCTCCATCTCTGCCTCTTGCAATCCATGCATAGTGCACACAGAGCCATGAAGCCTTTTCTTGTTGGACCTCATGCTGTTCATTGTAATGATTGATTAGAAGGGGGCCAATGGGCAAACTATGCTAATTATGCTCCACACCAGGATTCCTGCTTTTTCCATTCACACAGAAATAATGTTTCACTGAATGCTTTTACACAACTGGTGCAAGATCCAGGAAAAAGAATAATCTTGCAGAAATGAGAAGGCTTAGATGAGACGAAGAAATTGCCTTAAGGCCCCCATAAAAGCAAAGATTTCTCTTGCCGAACGACCAATTTTAGCGAAGTCCGACCAATCCTTTGAAATTATCGTGCGGTTAGTGGGATTCGAACGATCGAACATCTTATGATCGGCCAGGTTAAAAAATCTCGGTCCCAGTGCAATCTATCTATGTTTGCAGGGCCAAGCAGGCAGCTCCCCTTTGTTTTCCTGGCAAATTGGTCTTTTTAGTTGATGGACAATTCGTACGATCGTACGATCGTTCCGAGATAATCGTGGTCTCACGATCTTTTAAAAATCTCAACATCTATGGCCAGCTTTATTCTACATTATCCTGGTATGGTTCAGAAGATTCTGTTTTGCCACTCAATTTAAATCTTCTCATTTGCTGCTAAATAAGTAACACATGCTTGGATTAAAATAAAAGAGATCACTAGGAAACATGTGTTTGGAAAACTGAAGCATCTAAAATACGTAGGATATGCCAGGCTCATAAAGGCCATCGGTTGCACACAGCTGTTTATAACAACTGAAGGTGCCCCAGGTTAGAGTCTTGCCGTGGGTTGGATACCCCCGGGTTACCCGTAAAGAAGCAAGTAACCTTCGGGTTCCGGGTAGAACTTAGAACTTTTTCGTGCGGGTATAGCTGAGGTCCAGCGGTTCTGCAGGTCGCAGGTCTTCTTAATAGCGTGTTTTACTCCTTAACATATGTTTTAAAAACTTGTTTTCTGATCATGCCTACTTCTAATGATATCACTTCCGTTTTACAATGACAGCACATCCTGTTTCTTGATGGTCAGCAGGTCGCGGATCGGGTTGCAGATAAGCCACTTGCAGGTTGGGTTGCATAGTGGGTCCAAGCAGGTAAGAATGCGGGTCTGGCTCGGGTTTCAAAAATTGGTTGCGTGCAGGACTCTACCCCAGGTTTAACATCTGCTTTATTATGTATTTAGAAGAATTTTAATGTAAACTATTAATATTGGTATTTAGAAAAATGGGCAACGGCTTGTTTTGTTTTGCAGCTATAAATTACTTTTTAATTGTCTACTGTAGATAGAATAATGAAAACTACCACTTTATTGGTTGTTAGACAGGGGTGCATCTTTTGCCCTTATAACTAATATAACCTTATAAACGAATTGTCATAACCCAAGAAGAAGTCCATCATTGTAATGCCAACCAAATGCCTTTATAATAATGACATTTAGGGAGAGCTATCTCATTGGTCATTTAAAATTCCATTCCAAAGTTCCATTGTACTTATGTATTTTATGTAGGTTTGGAGTACTTGCACAATACCACTTTTTGTGAATTATACATGTACACAACCGCAATGGAAGCCATAATTTAATTGAAACTACTAAGATCAACATTGATTGAGATGATATGTGGTTCTTCTTGTGAAGGTTTCCTCTGAAATAAACCTAAAAAATAAGCTGCTGATTAGCCCATTTACTTTAATAGGTTCCGCTGTGCATAAGCAGCATATGGTTACAATAAAAGAGCATACTTGTGTACTTTATTCTAGCTTTGTTTGCTTCATTTATACTGAAAACAGACCTTTAAAAAGTATTGATCCCTAAAAAAGCTGCCTTTATTATTTATTACTGTTGTTTTCATTTAAAGGGAAAGTAGTTTGTTATCCATATAGCTTATTTTTAATTCCAGCACAGGTTTGCTGTGCCATTACCCAAGGCCAGTAGCCCATGTCATCTATAGCCCCCTAATCTTACTTTCTAGGGTTCCTCCAGCAAGGCCCTCCTCCTATTACTACTGGCTGCCTTAGTACTGTGTCACCATGCACTAAGCCCTTTTTTCTCACCTTTCATTATTGCCTACAGTATAGGAAGGTATTACAATGTAATGTTGCTTTTTCATTAAAAGACCCACATGACATACAAATATTTTCTCCGTCAGCTTATATAAGTGCAGTGTGTAAATAGTGTATATCACTAAACACCTATATAGGCTAAAATAAATCTCAGGAGTCAGGACTATTATTTCTGTTTTGTAATATGAGTAGAGATACTAAATACATCTCACCTGAACTTGCTGTTAAATACATTTGCATTTGCTATCCCCTGTATCTAAAGACGCAGGGAGCCGAAGGCTTTGCCTCCGGCTATTTCTATTAACTGAGATGTAGAGGTTGAGACAACCCACAGTGCAGCCGGCATTGGCACAATGGTACAGTGCTTCAAATAGCCTGAGAGTCCCCATGACAACAAACAGAGCAGAGTCTTATATTCTACTCAAATTGCATTCAGTCTTCCAGAATTTAACAGACACGCAGATAAGAATCTAGGCTCCATCTACCAAAGTAGATCATTCTATGCTTTGTCGAACAGAAAATTGAATGTGGCTAAAGTAATTACTTTTGCATAAAGTTTCCCTAAAATGTTGCTCTATTGCGTGGCCGTAAAAACAAAACACGTTCTTATTTTTGGGACTCACTGTTTCCTATCAGATAACTTTCTGTGTAATTGGATCTACAGAACTGTATAATTGGCATTCAGGCCTCAATTAATTTGACCAACGGGAATATTAAAGGGGTAGTTCACATTTAATTTAATGTTTAGTATGTTATAGAATGACTCATTCTAAGCAACTTTTCAATTGGTCTTCATTTTATCTTTTTTTTATAGTTTTTGAATGATTTGCCTTTTTCTTCTGACTCTTTCCAGCTTTCAAATGTAGGTCACTGACCCCATCTAGAAACAAGTGCTCTGTAAGTCTACAAATTTCATAGTTATTGTTACTTTTTATTACTCTTCTTTCTATTCAGGTCCTCTCCTATTTATATTCCAGTCTCTAATTCTAATCAATGCATGGTTGCCAGCGTAGTTTGAACCATAGCAACTAGATTGTTGAAGCTGCAAACTGGGGAGCTGCTGAATAAAAAGCTAAATAATTGAAAAAACACAATTAATAAAAAATGAAAACCAATTGCAAATTGTCACTCTCTACGTCAGACCAGGCCCGGACTGTCAATCTGTGGGTTCTGGCAAATGCCAGAGGGGCTGCTATACGGCTCCATGGAAAGTTACCATATAGTGGGCTGGTAGGAGGCTGTTTGGGCCTTTGTGTACTTGAAATGACAGGGCCTATATTGACTCCCAGTCCAGGCCTGCGTCAGACCAAAGGTTAATTCAAAGGCGCACAACCCCCTTAAAAGATAAATTAACGTACATTTATTTTCCATTTACTGTAATTGCTAGCTTGCACAATTGGGTTCATGCAGCCAACAAGGGCCACAAATGGCACTTCCTTTAACTCTAATGAGAGACAAAATAAATCCATGCCAGTGTCACAATTCTGCCACAAAGTTTAAGGGCATAATAGCTCTTTAAAATCTTAAAACAAGCATAATGCTGAGATTATAAATATTCTGACATCAGTCCTAGGGCAAATGAGAGTTTTAGATCTCTGCAGTTCTGTCAGGGAGAACTGCCTGTGCCCACTGGCAGCCATTTCCATTTATATTTATATGTTTTTAATGATACAGGACAGCTTGTTTCCATGTCACGTGAATAGGAAGCAAGCAGAAAGCAAAAGCTACAGTTTCTATAAGAACTACTAGGCAGCTAGTCCTCATTGCCATTGTTTTTAGCAGTGATTTGTGAATTATTAAAAACACAGGGAGTTTGTCTGCTTCATGGGTGGGGAGCAGCATGTGGATACCTTATTTTACATACAGGTATGGGACCTGTTATCCAGAATGCTCTGGACTTGGGATTTTCATTTTTTGGATCTCCCTGCCTTAAGCAGGGCTGGTCCAGGCCTGCTGGATGTCTGGCCAGCCGCATCACCCCACCCCCTGTGTGCACACATATGTGAGCATATGTACACAGATGAGCACAATTATGTGCACCAACGATGGGCACATCATCTGCTTCCACTAGTTCCAGCCCTGACCTACTAGAAAATCATTTAATTGAAATAAACCCAATAGGCTGGTTTTGCCTCAAATAAGGATTAATTATATCTTGGTCTGATCAGGTACAAGGTACAATTATTATTACAGATAAAAAAGGAAATAATTAAAAAAAAAATCTGGATTACTTGGATAAAATGGAGTCTATGGGAGACAACCTTCCTGTAATTTGGAGCTTTCTAGATAACAGGTTTCCAGATTCTATACCTGTACCAATAAATGCATAAATCCTTCCTTCCTTCTATTAGGACAATCCCACACTACTTACTTTGATGTCCCAGTTCTTTCAGGCAGAACCACTGCACTCAATGTGCCCTCCCAACCAACAGCTGCTCTGCTTTGTAATGAGTGGCAAATGGGTTTTCTTATGGCAAAGAACAGTGTCATTAAGGGAATGCTGATTTCCATATTTCCCAATGCTGAATGCATAACAATAAGGAATAATCTAAAATAACACTGCTATGTTGCTAAATTCTTTTCTAATTTTACTAAAATTATCTGACCTTTTAGAAAGAAAGCATTTTTTACATTTTCTACACAAATCATTTTTACATGTGTTATTATTGTATAATTATCCTGCCAGCTCTCTGCCAGAATGAAAGACATCTGGATGCTTGAAATGTTCATAGAAATATTAAGATGGCATACCATATTTCTCATAGACATAGTACCGCTATGGGACCTGTTATCCAGAATGCTTGGGACCTGGGGTTTTCCGGATAAGGGATCTTTCCATAATTTGGATCTCTATATCTTAAGTCTACTAAAAAAACATTTAAACATTCATTAAACCCAATATGTTTCTTTGGTCTCCAATATGGCTAATTAAAGGGATTGTGTCATGATTTGTATTTTGTAGTTTTAATTTCTAAATTACACTATTTCTAATTTCTATTTCTAATTTCTAAATTCACTCTACAATATAAAATTTCATTCCTGAACCAGCAAGTGTATTTTTTTTTAATATATAATATTGGTGTGTAGGCAGCTATCTCTGGTCATTTTGTCTGGTCATGTGCTTTCAGAAAGAGCCAGCACTTTAGGATGGAACTGCTTTCTGGCAGGCTGTTTCTACTCAATGTAACTGAATGTGTCTCAGTGGGACCTGGATTTTTACTATTGAATGCTGTTCTTATATCTACCAGGGAGCTGTTTTCTTGTATTGTGGAGCTGTTATCTGCTAAACTTCCCATTGTTCTACTGATGGGCTGCTGCTGGGGTGGGGGAAGGGAGGGGGTGATACCATCTTTCAGTACAGCAGTAAAGAGTGACTGAAGTTTATCAGAGCACGAGTCACATGACTGGGGGCAGCTGGGAATCTGACAATATGCCTAGCCCCATGTCAGATTTCAAAATTAAATATTAAAAAATCTTCTTCTCTTTTGAGAAATATATTTCATTGCAGAATTCTGCTGGAGCAGAACTATTAACTGATGCATTTAAAAAAAAACATGTTTTCCGATGATCCCTTTAATTATATCTTAGTTGTACTCAAGTACAAGGCACTGTTTTAATATTACAGAGAAAAGGAAATACTTTTTTTAAAACTAGAATTATTTGATTAAAATGGAGTCTATTGGAGATGGCCTTCCCTTAATTCAGAGCTTTCTGGATAATGGGTTGGATACCATACCTGTATATGCAGCAACAGTCCAAATGAAAAAAAAACATGCTGGTTACATGGATCTACAGAAAACAGGCTCATGTGGAAAATAATTCTCCAGGAGGGACACAATGTAACATACGTCTACTAAGCATGTACAGTAAGCATCTTCTACCTCCTTATTTTGCATATACGGATCAACCTGTTGCATGCCAAAAGAGACAAGATTAAAAAATAACCAGCTGTCTCATGCACCAGCTTTAACTCAGCAGTCAGTGAGTCCTCAGAAGCCCAGGAATACTCTCATAGCATCAGTAATTTTTAAACAAACGAATGGCTCAGCATGCTCATATCACTCAAGTTAGCACATTTAATTTAGGATGCTTAGGTGAGCATGACACAACAAACAAATCTAAACTGCTGCAGGATCTATAACAATTCCAGCATCATAAAGATTCACACTGCAATGGATTTATATTGGAAAAGGCAGCACAGCCTGGGAAGAGGCCAGGTACCCATAGCTGATGTAATTTCAGGTTTGACTGGTGCTGGCATTTTTAGTGGAGGACCTCTGTGAGATCTGCTGTCACACTCAGCTGAAGAGGACAGAAAACCTATTACATCTGACACACTGACTGCTTCCTAAATAGCCCAACTGAAAGAGATATCAGGAAATGAAAGGGGCAAGGAAAAGCAACGGAGAGATACAGGGGCGAAAAATACGTGATTTAATCCCTCCACAAAATTGCTTTCCGTACTGAAGTGTTGACATAGGAATGATCAAGATGGAAATATGAAGGAAAGGTACTGTATCATTAGAGGCTGACTTTCATTATAAATTGTATCTTATAAAATATGTTCAAAGAGTGCTTGAATTTCTTTGAATATGAAAGAAAAAAAGGAGCTCTAAAAAGATATAATTACTTAAGTCAAGCTTCCTCCTGCTTAGCAATTGCCGTGTCTCACACTTTCATTCCCTGATCTTAACTTTCAGCCCTTTGTTTCATTAAAAAAGTGGCACACAAATCACTTAACACTAGGGCAATTCTTATATTGATTGATTCCCTGAAATACATGATTCCCCAAGAAAATAGTTGCTTCTAAACTCTATCAAGTGCCCACTCATGCAGTGTACTCACCATGTGTGGAGAGAGGGGGAATCATATCTGCTATTACTTATACTGGCTACTATCTATACCTTGTCAGAAGACCTATCCGCTAATTGATGACATTTTGTACATTTTATTGGGTGTTTGGTTGGGAATTGAGCCAGGACTCTAGATTGTGCAAAATTTTGAACAGGACTGTCCATTACAAAGGGGAATGTAATTAAAATTGCAAGTGATGTTTAAAATCACATTTTTGCAAAGATGTAGCGATGCTCACAGCGTAAAATCATTCGCTGATGCATATTACATCACTCATTATCGCTAAGCAAAGATTAGTGGCAACACCTGCTCTGGAGTTTCGTAAAACATTTTTTTTTTTTTTGCAATTGTCACATTTAATTACTTACACTGTGCTGTTTTTATAAAAGCCATTTGTTTGCAAGCAGGAAAAAGTTGGCTCTTGCGCTGTAATTTGACAGGCATCTTTGTGACATAGAAAGGGAGAAAATGCCGGTCGCAATCAAGGAAGCTGCAGAAGTTTGAAAAGAAATTTCAAATAATGTAAGACACATTGAGCAATATAAAATTAGTGATTGTGGAAAGCTAAGGGGGGCAACTAATTGTTAACATATGGTTTAGGGGGATTAGTTTGTCATTTAAAAAAAAGGAAAACTTAATTAACTTGGAGGTGTCAATATATTAGGCACCCCCCAGTGGATTATGTTACTAAGGTTATTCCCCAGGCAAGATGACATTCACCATTTACTGACACTCCAGGTGGAAGTACAAGAGTACCCTAGCCTCACACTGGATTAAAAATCTGGTGCAAAGTGCAATGTAGTGTTCCCTAACATGTGTGTCTGAATGATGCACAAGTGAAAGGAGACTTATAGCATAACTTAAAAAAAATCTTCACTCTTGTAGGCAATAATATATGGTGTTGCTTTTACTTTCTGCCAAAAAGTAATAGTATCTTTAAAAATGACCTCTTTATATGAGCTCTCTGGTCCCTGTCTGAGTTTCAAAAGAGGGGTGTAACGATCCCTGCCAGAAGCACAGTAGAAGAGGAGTACCCAATCACAGCCCTGCAGTCACACAAGCAAAGATAGGCTTCAGTTCCCTATCAGGTCAGCATAGCTGCTGATTGGTTCCTATGCTGCAATGCAGTGTGCTGAGTGCCGCCGGCTCCTCTGCACATCCTGGAAAAAAGAGGCAGCAGGAAGTGGAACAGATGGGTGGGACTAGTATGTTAATTGCAGAAATTTTCAATAAATCAGCCCACAACACTACTTTTTTATATTTAAAAGAGCATAATGCAGTGCTATATTCAAGAGAGATTTGCAGGTCTGCCTAGCACTTAGGGGTATATTTATCAAAGAGTGAAGTTAATAGTGAAGTTCCGCCACTAGAGTGAAATTCCGCAACTTCCCAATCATTTCTATGGGGTTTTTAAAGGCGAAATTTCACTTTCACCCATTGATAAAATACGCCTTTCAAAATCCCATAGAAATGAATGGAGAGCTGCGGAATTTCACTCTAGTGGCGGAACTTCACTCTTTGATAAATTTACCCCTTAGACTAACACAGAGGGTGCTTATAAAATTGTTTGCATTGGATTTTTTGCACATTGTACCCTCCCTTGCACTTAGTAAATGAATTCCGTGAAGTTTCTGGGTGCAAGTTGCTTGTCAGTTTGAATATTAGAACTGTATTTCAGTTTCTAAGCAAAACAAATAAACTTAACCCTCTGGACTAAAGTGCAATGTGGAGCTATTAGCTGATTATTAGTATGACTGTATCAGATCTTCTTCATCTGAATTAATTTGTGGTAGGCTCCTTAAAAATGAGTGACAATGCTATGTACTGTTGTATAGACACACTCATTTGTCTGCACATTAGCTAATGCGCCAAGCTTATGAAGGAAGAATTCAGAACGTCTTGCTGAGAACTTGCCAATTAGAGACAGAAAGGCTCATTTATAAATATAAATGCAATGTGCAACACACTCAAATGCACAACTTTATACACACACTTATTAGTATCTTGCAGTAAGCAATAATACACCAGTTCAGCCAGCTCTAATGAATGTTGATCAATCTTGAATTTGTATACTAGCCATGAAACTCCTCAGTGACTTATATATATATATATATATATATATATATATATATATATATATATATATATATATATATATATATATATATATATATATATAAGACAGTACATTATTTCTTATAATACACATACTTCTGTGAAACAAAAAATGTAACAGATGACATCATTAAGCAGCAATCGTTAGGATATATTTTACAGGTTATTTATGACTTCATGTGTACTTTCATAAATGATAGTCAGTGATGTCATCAGTTATTAACAATGCTTAGTGGTATCACTTGTGTTGCAACATGGCACTGTATTATAAAAAAAATAACATACTCCACACACACAACATGATGGTCATGTTTAGCTGCTTAACCAATTTCTGTCGACTGCTTGTTGTGAGATATCCTGTTTTTTACCTATCAGAATCTAAAGCAGCTCTTATGCTGACCCTATACATGGCTATTCTCTCATTTAACTGCCTGCTAGTTTTTCCACAATACCAGCACAGGAATTTTGTTATGTATAACACCATACTCGTGGTACACGTCATTCTGTGCTTTATTTTATACTTCTTACCAGCATGAATGAACGAATTGTGTCCCCAATATTAGTGCGTTACACATAACACAGCCTGTACATCTAAATACTCCTTGTTTAAATGGAATGAAATTACTGACAGGTGACTTTACATATTTGCCTACTGGGTCACTTGGGCTTAACTGCTCTTTCGATAACCAAACCTTGGTCTGCTTAGATTCCCAAATGGCAAACTTTCATCAGAGGCTAGCACTGACCAATTATTTAAAACAGTTTTGCATACCTTATGACTGTAGGAGCTATACTGACTCACATAATACATGTTTTTGTATTACTTACCCTTTATTTTCAGCTGTAAGTGGTTTAAGTTCAGGCTTAATTAGCATTATATATATATATATATATATATATATATATATATATATATATATATATATATACACACATATATATGTAATTTAGATCTACATACCTTAAGTCTACTAGAAAATTAGGTAAAATAAACCCAATAGGCTGGTTTTTCTTCCAGTAAGGATTCATGATATATTAGTTTGGATCATGGTACAGTACGGTATAAGGTACTGTTTTATCACAGAGAAAAAAATTAGTTTTAAAAATGTGAATTATTTGGATAAAACAGAGTCAATGGAAGATGGCCTTTCTGTAATTCAGAGCTTTCTTGATAATGGGCTTCAGTATAACGAATCCCATACCTGTATATATATTATATGCCACATGATATCATAATAAAGGTATTGCAGGGGCAAATGAATGACCATATGGATGTCAAATGTGGACTACACGCCTTTCAGCATGAGACGCATCACTCATGTGAAAAGATTATTAGAAGAACTGCATGAAAGTTGCAAGATCAGCAGGAGGACCACAGACGGTGCATCACTCCTTCATTACACATTATATTTAGCACTGCTGAGCAATTGTGCTAAAGTGTCGGCTTTTTTGTGTTCTCTGGTTCATTGGTCACTGCCCAGAAAGCTGAAATGTGCATTTTCGACACAGTGCCATGTTTGACAGACTGGAACAGACCCAGAGCAACTGTCTGACTGTAAATGGACAGACTATTTAATGCCTTTTATTTATCTCAGTTGGAATTCAGAAAGCCAATTCCAATTTCTTATCACTCAGGGCTCTCAAGGAAGCTGGGTGTAGAAAAAAAATCGATACATATAAAATATTCTTATGCCAATTATTATTGTCAGATTTAAACTCTTATGTTTCCATGTGGGCTTTATTAGTTAGTTTGCTGCAAGTGGACAGATCTGAATTTGTGAAATTCCACTGTTATGAAGCCAAAAGGGAAATCTAGGAAGATATTAATGTTATAAAGCAAGTTGTTAGTATATAGATAAATCATGGCACTGTTACAGACAGTGGCATAACTTGGTAGTGTCGGGCCCAACTCTCTGCTACATTTTTACCTTTAAAATAGCGTCGCAGTGCCAGCCCAGGAGGTGTATATGTAGTTACGCCAATGGTTCCAGGTCTCTTTGGCTAGTACTCTTTGGCTAGTACGGCTAGTAAAGGAGAACTAAAACATAAAATAAAAATAGTCTACTGTGTGTAGCATGTCTAGACACCAGTACACTAAGCTTAAACTCTGGAAACGTATAAACCACCAAGAATGTGCTTTTCTTTGTAGGTACCAGCTGCACATCGAACAGCTTGCCCATTTGGAAAGCCTCATATTTAATGTAAATGTATAATTAACCTGTCTCTGAACTCAGGGAACCCAAGGTATAATTATTATACGCCAGATTTGCAGAGATGATTTGTTTGGTCAACTATTAGGGATGCAGTAATGATCCTTCGTGAAGCATAATTAATATTGCTTGAGCAAGGTGTTACTAATTCTATTCTATTAATATGCACAATGGCTGGACAAAATTACAGCAATGAGATATTGACTATAGACTTATCTTCCAAAGCAGCTGTTCTAACTCCTCTATGTCTATGATATGACGGTATAGCTGACCACCTTAATGTTCATTATCTTGGAGACAAAAATACATTTATTTGCCTGTTTATTGGGTATGAAGATCTTTCACTAACTTCAATCTTCAGTTCTTTCTTTGGTGTCATTACCCATGATGTCAATCCACTGATCAACAGTTTTTCTCTCTCTGAACTGTTTAGACTTTACATTTAGACAAAACATTTCCCTGATTTTACATTTTCCTGGATTTTACATAATTTTTTCTGGTCCCCTGAAAAAAATGTAAAATGGGGGTTCTACTGTATATTAAAGTATGCTACTTTGCATAAAACAATGTACAACTTATTAGAGGTTAGAGCTGGAACTAAGGGTTGGCAACATAGGTAGCTGCCTAGGGCACAACTGGGTGGAGAGTTGCAAGACATCAGCTGTGGCAGTGGGTTAGGGGTTAGATTTGCAAGTGAAAGGCAGCATGGGAAATGCAAACAATTGGCAACCTTGGGGGTTGGCAAGCGACCGCTGCAGGTGAGAGTCTGGATGGCTGGGTGCCAGGCTTTGGGCATAAACAGCACTTGGCCCGGCACTGTTGGAGGTAATGGTCTTTCAAAATAACCAGCTCATACACCAAGTAGCATGTAGAGAGACAGACTGCAGAGAGGAGGATAATTTACTATACATTATCATTTTCTCCATAGTTCCCCTTTCAGCTTCTCCACTTTACTGGCATGTCCTTATTCAATTAATAAACAAATATTTGATACTTTTAATAAAATAATTATTCCAGGATACATTTTTTTATCAAATTTATTTTAAATTATAATCAAATGATCCATAACAAAAATGATCTTTAAAAAATGTAAAAAAACAGTATATCTCAGCTTGACGCCATGTAAGAGAGTGAATTAAAGGGTAAGATTATTTTCTGTATAGTACAGTTATCCTCAGTGCCACTATCCTGTGCTAAGAAACAATTAAATGTTTTCTCCTACTTTTTCTGACCTTGATGTCTAGACGCGGGCAATGTTCCAGATAAAAATGTCAGCCAAAAAAAAAAATCAAAGTTAACTGTGTTCGTTCACATTTTGTTCTTACTTCTCATCATGCTCGTTAGATCAATGAATTCTGAGTGCTTCATCGTGTTTGATTCATGTTTATTTGGATGGCTGGATGAAGACATTACATTAAATCGGAGTGGCTTTGAAGGCTAGTGAAAGAAGCCCTGCGACGCTTTAAGGTACAACAAAGATGTCTGTATTTCAATGGCAGCTCTAAAGGTGTTCGAACCTCAAAATTTTTTTAGCTTTGTGTTGTGTAGAGGGAATTTGTCTACGTATCCAATGCCTGTTTTAATCATATAATTGTTCCTTACTTCCTTAATTTCTCATTCTATGTCCCATAACTGAACAGAGGGCTTTGGAAGAAAATGAGGGGAGTTTAATAGCATCAGCGTTGACTAAGTAATAAAAAGTGTAAGCCAGATATATTATCATGTTGTTTTTATCACGTAAGAACAACCTAATTTACTTAGGGGTTTGATATATAGCCCCGGGAGAAGACAATCAATACAAGGCATCAACTGCAACGTCAGTAAAGTTAGGCACAATGTATATTGAAAAATAGTTAAAACCAGGAACTGCTTTTTAAAATTTAAAATGAACTTTGTCCTCTGGGGGAAAACCTAATTATGACAAGGGGCGTGGTGGTTGCATTCTGGAGCAGGTTCTCTTTAGCAAATGCATACTAAGGCCATGTTGTAGTTAACAAGATAGGTGCATGTCTTCTATAGGGATTGGACACCAGCTATCCCAGCACATCCAGTTATTCCTTAAATATCAGGCAGATATCTGATCAGTTGGAATGTCTAAAGTATATTGTATTTGTTGTTCTTTATCTACATTTAATACACAATATCCAGGAAAGGATATCCTTATAAACGGTGCTTAGTGATGTCATTGGTTATAATCAGAGCTTAGTGATGTCATTTGTCACATGACTCACTGAAACTTGTGTATTATAATAAAGTACCCCCTGTTGCAAAATATGAGGATATTAGAAGTCACCTCGGAGTCCCATGACCTTCGGCCTCATGTTTTTATATGGTCAAGGAACTCCTTGGTAACTTATAATATCCTTATATTTTACAAGAGAAGGTAGAACATAGTTAATTTGGGTTGATTAAAAGTCAATCAAGTTCCAACCCTCCAAACAAACCCCAGTACACACACATATTCACACCTTTTATACACTCACATATATAAACTATACAGGTATAGGATCCGTTATCCAGAAAGTTTTTATCCAGAAAGCTCTGAATTATGGGAAAGTTATCTCCAATAGACATATTTCTGAAATAATTAAAAATTTTAAAACATATTTCCTTTTTCTCGGCAGTACCAATACAGTACCTTGTACTTGATCACAACCAAGATACAACCAAGATATAATTAATCCTTATTGGTAAAAAAACAAAAAAAAAACAATACTATTGGGTTTAGTAAATGTTTAAATGATTTTTAGAGACATAAGGTATGGAGATCCAAATTAGAAAGACCCCTTATCCAGGAAACCCAAAGTCCCGTGCATTCTGGAAAACAGGTCCCATACCTGTACCTTTTCTAAACTAAATTTAAGTTTTAGATATGCTTGTTCAAAAAAATAAAATGGGCCTTCACAACATCATGAATCACCACCTTTGCTGCTTCAGTACCTCAAGTACAAATGGGTGGCCACTAGTTTGTTGATCTTTTCGATGGGAAAACAATATCCCCTGCTATATGTCTATAATGTCCTCTAATGTACTTTAACACATGTGCCTCTTCTTCAGAGAACCCCAACCTTGATAGTCTGTCCTCCTAATTTAATTGACCCCTTCCTTTTACCAGTCTAGTTGTATGTCTATGCACTCTTTTTAGTTTATGAATGTCTTATGGACTGGAGCCCAAAACTGCACTGCATACTCAAGGTAAGGGCTTACCAGGAATCTAAGAGGTACAATTATGTTTTCATCCCTTAAAGGAGAAACAGACCCTTAATTAAAAAAAACTATACCCTACATAGACCCCCTCCCCCCGGACAAATACCCCTAACTATTTACTTACCCCTCCGTGCTGATTCTGTCCAGCGGAGTTCATGGGCAGCATCTTCTTCTCTTCGGGAATCTTTGGAATGAGTCCGATGAAGCGGTGCATGTGCAGTTTTAGTAATTTTCTGTCTCGCAACAAAACTCAAGAAAATTGCAGAAGCGCCAGTCTCATTCCGAAGATTACCAAAGCGGCTGAAGATGGCGCCTGTGAACTCAGCTGGACAGAATTTGCACGGAGGGATAAGTAAAGAGTTAGGGGCATTTGCCCGTGGGGCAGCTAGGCTGGTGGGGAGGGGGTTCTATGAAGGATGGGGGGTGGGGTTTTTTTTTATTAAGGGTTTGTTTCTCCTTTAAGTTAATAGCCTTTATGCAAGACAGTACTACTTTTTGCCTTAGTACCAACTGAGCCACACTGCTTAGAGTTACATACCTTATGACACCTACGTTAGCCACGAAATCCCAAAATCCTTCTCAATTAAGGCTGCCCCCAACACTCTACCATTTAGTGTATAACTCACAATTAGCACATAGGTAGGAAATGTCACTTGATCCTTACACAAAACTCCTTTTTATATGTTCATCTAATATTATTTCTGTAGTTCAAGTTTAGTTTTTACATGTTTATATTTAGTCCAGGCATGTCCAAAGTGCGGCCCGGGGGCTAATTGCGGTCTATTTTCAAATTTACACTGGCCTTCATCAGGAAATTAATAATAATGAGCCCCCCCCAGCAAGTGCGATCAGGAATCCCATAGCAGTAATATTAAGGCACTTTAGTGAAATGATCTGCCACTTGGTCTATACTGCTGCCTGTGTGCTGAAGGTGTTAGCAATAGACACTTACTGGCACGTATAGACGCACTGTTTTCACATACTTCTTTAGGGCTGAAGGTGTCAATAGACGTACTGACGTGCCAGTACAGTAAACTAAAGAAGTATGGCTACACTATGTGCCGTTACGTGTCTATTGCTAACACCTTCAGCACACAGGCAGCAGTATAGACCAAGTGGCAGATCATTTCACTAATGTGCCCAAATATTACTGCTACGATTACTCGATTCCTGTAATTTAATGTTAATGGTTCAAAGAATGTCAGGCTGAATGGTTGGCCCCCATACATTTTCACCTCACCAAATCTGGCCCTCGTTGCAAAAAGTTTGGGCACCCCTGATTTAGTCACTTCAAGAACCTAACAATAAGGACAGTTGACCCTGCAGCTACTGAGGCATAGGGGTATGTAGAGTACATCGAGGGACCTGAATCAGTTTCAATATGTGAGTGTGACAACACCTTCTCCCAATGATTAATATAAGGAGCCAGGAGGAGGTCTATATAGATTTTGCTGTAGGCTGTTATTCTACAAAGACTACACTGAGCACAATGCCCCTTTGCATACTGAAATCCCTTGGCAAACTTTATTTCTACCCTATCCACACATCTTCCCTACAGCTAACAACATCCATAGGAGAGATGTGTGGATAGTATATGTAAAGGGGATCTAAACTCTAATGTCTGACCACTATTTCTGATATATTAGCAGTGTTAGAATGCTAATACCAGCTATCTTTAAAAGTCAGAGTGTCAGTGACCCTATGGTTTACTGACCACAGAATCACTGCAACTCTGACTGAAAGAAAACTGGTGAGCCAAAGGCATTCTAAAGCTGCCAATATCTCAGAAACCAGCAAAAAATAGAAAATTAATGTAAATTTCAAAAGTGCTCAGAGGAGCACTTTGAGTAAGTTTATACAATTTAAGGAGATGCTCCAACTCTAAGCAGTCACCATACTGCCACCTTTCTTTTATCCTCATCTCTCCAAATGATGATTTAGGATTGGCTGAAAAGACCTCTGAAAAGAATACTGGCTGAATGCTTAGGGAATGTAGGTAAATCTGTTTCATTTAAGAGCTACTTCCATCAAATGAACATGTATAAAAAGTCTCCAAAATTCACCCTATAAATTAGCTGTTGAATTTACCAAATACAATGTAATTTATTAATTCGGACAGATTTATGACAAACTGGCAAGGCAATCTGTAAACAATACATGACAGTTTTGTCTAACTCAAAGTCACATAAAATTATAAAAACACATTGACAATATAAAGTCTATTCATTAAATTTCCTGAAATAGAGTAACAGATGCATAAAGAATTAATAAGCTCTACCCGCTGTCTGGGACATCTGAATGATATTGGCAAGCACAGATATTAGCCCTGGAACTGTTACAATACAGACCTTGCATCTAGTTAAACAGCAATAATGATACAGTTCTAATTAGGCTTGAGTAGCCAATAAATGGCATTTAACAGCAGATAGGCTACAGTGAGCCATAATAAATGCCTAGAAGCCAATCTGATCCCACACTGTTTGAAATGTTTAACTCAAGATAGCTTGAAGTACCCAGATTCTAATTTCACATGCTGTCATGTTCAAATGCACTTTTCCCTACTGCATGGGGAAATATAAAGCTGATGCTAAAGCAACACTATTAAGGGTCATTTACAAACAAACCCGCATCAAAAATTGATGCAATTGAGACATATTTGATGCAATGCATAAAGGTATATGTACCTAAATGTACTCCTGCACTCAGAGCCGGATTTACATAGGAGGCACCCCTAGGTCCGCTGTCATTTGTCACCCCATCCCCTCCTTTTTATTCAATCAAATTTTCATTGGGACCAGAGCAATGGGAACTGGCAAACAGGAAATTTTAAATGTGAAGCTGACATTACAATTTTCATAAGAATCTTATTTAATCTACTTAAACTTGCATTTTTGTGTAGTCATTTTGTTCTTTGGTATAATCCATAGACCCATTAAACATGGGACTTTCCACCCTATGTTTTAGGCTGCTATATTTATTTTATTATTTCCACAGTCCTGGCCAATTTCAAAGACATTATCTAGCGATCTTGCGCGCTCCCTTTACTTTTTTTTACTCTCTTATAAAAACTTGTTTGCATAGAAGTTTAGAAACAAACATTGGTCCCTGCCCCAGTGTACATACAGTAATAAGGTCCCCATCACATTCACACATAGACAATTCTGGTTCCTGTGCTGCCCTGGGGCAGCTTTCCCAACTTAATTTTTTAGCAGATCAAAGGGATGGCTGCATCATTGGTGTAGATGGTGTAATTGCACTAATTCTGCACTAGAAGAAAAAACTTATTTTGGCTCTAACGGTAAAGCTTTTTGATGACCCTTTTAACCTGCTGGGAGCTGCAGCATCAGACAAGAGTTTAAACTTGCCTCATGCCAACAATGTGGTATTTTTTTTTAGGAGCCATTTGACCGGCGAGGAAACTGGAGTACCCTGAGGAAACCCACATGAGCCAAACCAAGTGTGCAAACCGCAAAAAGTTGGCCATAATTTGCACATGCATTATTCATTTCCTGAATTTTCACAGACCTGTCACTTAAATAGAGGGCTGCCTGACATCAGCACCCCTCTTCATGGCAAGAAGTAAGGACAGGGTGCTGAGGTGCCTCCTGACACTGCTGGACAAAATATATAACAATATATTGTATTATAATATTGTTAAAGATTTTCTTCTCTCTCTCTCTCTCTCTCTCTCTCTCTCTCTCTCTCTCTCTATATATATATATATATATGTTTGTATACTCTTGAGAAAGATCCCTGTGAGGGATCGAAACGTCGAGTTAAATAAAAAGTTTTTCTTTATTTTGCCTGAAAATCCTGTTAGTGCCACCATTTTTCACCTATACATTTACCCTGCTGGCTCGGGCACCCAGGTACTCTATCCTGTAAATGGTGTGCACCTTTGGGACTGTAAATATATATATATATATATATATATATATATATATATATATATGTATAGGATCTATTATCCAGAAACCTGTACCCAGAAAGCTCTCCGAATTATGGGAAGGTTGTCTCCCATAGACTACATTTTATACAAATAACCCACATTTTTAAAAATGATTGTCTTTTTCCCTGTAATAATAAAACAGTACCTTGTACTTGATCCAAACTAAGATATAATTAATCATTATTGAAAGCAAAACCAGTCTATTGGGTATACTTAATGTTTAAATTATTTTCTAGTAGACTTAAGGTATAAATCTTAATTTTTGAAAGATTCATTACCTGGAAAATCTCAGGTCCCGAGCATTCTGGTTAACAGGTCTCATACCTTTATGGCTAGGTAATAATAGGTGGCAGCTAATAAATAACATACAGGTATGGGATCCGTTATCCAGAAACCCGTTATCCAGAATGCTCCAAATTACAGAAAAGCTGTCTCCTTAGACTCCATTTTATCAAAATAAAATAATACAATTTTTTTAAAATGATTTCCTTTTTCTCTGTAATAATAAAACAGTAACTTGTACTTGATTCAAACTAACATATAATTAATCCTCACTGAAAGCAGAACCAGCCCATTGGGTTTATTTAATGTTTACATGATTTTCTAGTAGCCTAGGGTATGAAGATCCAAATTATGAAAAGATCTGTGATCCTGAAAGCCCCAGGTCGCAAGCATTTTGGATAACGTGTCTCATTTCTGTATATGACAAATGAAATGAAATGAGTGTAAAATACCCAGACATGCCTACTGTGCATTTCAGAACACAGACACTAGTCAGCAGGCCCATTCCTACGGACTGTCTGCATCTTTGTTGCTAGGTCCATCCATCTGGGGAATGACAAATTATAGATATGCACTGCAGCAAGAGTCCCAGCACTAAGAATACAACAATGAATTATCTCTGTCTGAAGTGGCATTTTCATTACAATCAATAACCATCCGTACACATGTCATGGTTACTAATGCTGCCGCATTGAGGCCCAGTGGGCAGGTGTTTCTCACAGGCAGACAGACAGGGGAAAATACATCTTCAATCTTTACTCACATGCATTACAAAAAAGGGAGAGATATGACAGAATACAAAGCATTGGGAATGGATTAGAAAAATAGACATTGTTCTCATTCAGTTTATAAAATAATAAACACAAATAAAGCATCTGATTTTAAGACAACGCCACCATTTATTACCACAGCTTGTGCTTCTCCTCACATGAACTCAAACACCGGGCCAGCTCCTTCCTGTTATTGGCGCGACTGTACTGTCAGCAGCAGATCAATTGAGATGTTTACCTTAAAGTGGACTTTCCGTATGAGGTAGAAGGGTATTCATTATCTTTTGATGGAGCTGCAATGATTAAAACTCCTCTTTGAATTACTGTTTGCCAATTAGTGATCAGGTTGAAGGGGTATAGGCAAGGCCGGGTTTACATAGCAGGTGCCCCTATGCCCGGCTGCCGTTCATTGCCCCCATTCCCTCCTCTTCTTTTTTGCACATGCACAAATTTTCAGCATCAAGTCTTAAGTACTGGGGATTGGTGCACAGAAAATTTTAAAAACTATTGTATCTCCTGCAAATCCCCAGTGCTTCCCAACCAATATGGGTATGGTTGGGCGGCATGCCATCCCCCTAAAATTCTGCCACCCTATGCCGGGGCCTATGTGGCCTTTCCACAAATCCGGGCCTGGGTATAGGGGATAATTCTATATCATAAAGCTACACAATATTGCACTTAAACCTCCCTAACTAAAAATAATCAAATGTATTAGTGCATACCCCCCACCTGTCCCATTTTTAGAGGGACAGTCCACTTTTTACAGCTCAACCCGCAGTCCCTCGTATGTACAAGAAAGTCCAGATTTTCAGTCAGAAAAAGAAACAATGTTTCTAACGTAATTGGCTTTTGGCAGAGAGCCCAGAACAGCCACAGCAGCAAATAAGATACTTTTGTAACAATTTTGAGATAAGCAAATAAGTAATTGTAGATAAGGAGGTCCCTTTGGAAAAGTTAGACTCACAGCTTAAAGGACAATTCACCTTCATTAACAAAACTGTAATAACTGGAAAAAAAATTTTTGTAAAATGAACACGATAATTAGGGGGCATGGCCACAAAAATGGGCATGGTCATAAAATGTCACCGTTCTACTTGTGCCACATGTTAGTGCAATTATAAAAACGTATAGCCAAATACAATACATTAGACATTATTTAGACATTAGACACTGGGGCTCATTTATCAACACTGGGCAAATTTGTCCATGAGCAGTTACCTATAGCAACCAATCAGTGATTAGCTTTTTGAAGCCAGCTGCAAGTACAACAATGAATGCAGCAATTTGATTGGTTGCAATGGGTTACTGCTCATGGACAAATTTGCCCAGTGTTGATAAAAGATCCCCAGTGAAACACAGTTGTCCAACTGATACCAGTAGATAAAGTAGAGATGCTGCAAATGCACTATTTTGGGATTCAGCTGAATCCTTCAGGAAAGATTCAGCAGAATGCCAAACTGAATCCTAATTTGCATATGCCAAGAAAACCGCACGTAGAAGGGGCAATTAAAAACCTTCTTACTTCCTGCCTGTGTGACAAAAAGTCATTTTAAGGATTCAGTTTGGCCAGGCATGAGGATTCGGCCAATCTGAATCCTGTTAAGTACCAAAACTTGATGCATCCCTTAATAAAGTGCACACAAAACTGGCTAATTTTAACAATGGCTGATTTTATGGGAGGTACTTTTTAACGTAGTACAGTTGTGCTGTAGTCCAGCCAGCCACAATACAAAATTACTGCACATGTACTCCCCAATTAAATATAGGCAGTGTGATATATATAACTGTTGCCACTGTGATGTGCAGCCATAGCCATTTTTGCACAAAATCGGCACAACGTAAAAGTTATGTAATTCAAGAAAAATGACTATAGAGATTCACGCTCTATAGCGTGGCTGTGATAGTTTATAACTAGGATGCAAGTGATATAAAGTTAACATGATGGCACATCTTCACTCTCATTCTAGCAGTAAAGACCTTTCACTGATATGTCCACTTTGAGGTGGGTGACATCAGGCTGGCAAAATAGTTCCATTACGTCAGTGGGTACGCTTGTAAACGTCAGTATAATTGCACAGTTTGCTGAACAGAGAAAAGATAAAAATACAAAGAAAAAATACAAAGTAAAGCAGCTAAATATTTTTTTCTCTTTCTCCAGCAGAAGGTAGATCTATTCTGCTGGAGTTATTGAGAACCATAAATTATGACACATCGCGTTTCAAAGCTGAACGCCTCTCTTCTTCCGGCTGCAACCAAGTGTAGTGTCAGGAAACAAAAAAAATATCCACAACAAAACAGCTGTCTGTCTAAATCTCATTCATCCAAGAGTGCATTTACTTAATGATATAATACTCATTTCCAGTTCCACTTATATTTAAAATCTAGCTTGCTTTATGTTTTTTTTGCAGTGATAATCCTAGATAGACTAATTCTGTACTAATGTTGAAAATGTAATTCAGTCTGCTCAGAAAGCAACCACCATATGTCCAACATAAAACCACTTTCAATAAACCCACAATCCCTGGTCGGCATTATAAAAGGATGCTAAGATACAGTAAGCAGCCTACCCATGTTCAGCTGAATTAACATGTCATTACAGAAGCTGGTGCCACAAAAATAAACCAAAATGTCTAAACACTTACATCGCCGCAGACAACCGACTGATTATTCTAGCTTGGTGTTGACAAGTGCTTAGAGAATGAATGGTAAATCTAAGACACTGCAAGAACATTTTTATCACTGTTGTTTTAAGGTATTTCGTGATGAATATCCCACTGCACATGAGAATTACATAAAAACATTTAATATTTTCTGAAAGCCCATGGTAAAAAGGGGAACCAAACCCCAAAATCTTTATAGGTACTACATGGGTCCATGACACTATACACTGCCATAATTGTGAACAGCAGAACAGATCTACAAAGATGTTTAGTATATCAGCAGGGGTTGAGGATGCCCACAAACCTATTTGAAGGAAGCTTGTAGAGTATTATAATTGTACATCTGTATTAAAGGACTATTAGACGGGTGATTTGCTGTAACTTGCCTCAACAAGTATTCCACATTTTATATCCTATCCTATAATGTCAGTTCCAGTCCAGGAACACACTGATGTAAAGGTAATTGGTCCATTATATGGATATAACTTGTTAAAGGGGTTGTTCACCTTTGAGTTAACTTTTAGTATGACGTAGAGAGTGATATTCTGAGACAATTTCCAGTTGGTTTTCATTTTATATTATTTGTGGTTTTTGAGTTATTTCTTTTATTTTCAGCAGCTCTCAAGTTGCAATGTTAGCAATCTGGTTGCTAGGGTACAAATTACCATAGCAACCATGCACTGATTTGAATAAGATACTGGGATATGAATAGGAGAAAGCCTGAATAAAAGATGAGTAATAAAAAGTAGTAATACATTTGTAGTTTTACAGAACATTTGTATTTAGATGGGGTCAGTGACCCCATTTCAAAGCTGGAAAAAGTCAGAAGAAAAAGGCAAATAATGAAATGCTTGGGGTCTGGATAAGGGATCATTCTGTAATTTGGATCTCTATACTTTAAAGGAGAAGGAAATTTGTTAACCACTTGGAGTGCCAAATGTTAGGCACTCCCAAGTGAATGTATTTACTTACCTGAAACCCCGGACCGGTGCTCCTATCAGCAGAAAACTGCCCAGGGTTATTCAATTGAGCACCACGGAGCGTTCTCTTCCAGCTTCTTCTGTCTTCAACTTTCCCTGGCAGACGCATGCGCAGTAGAATGAAAAATCCGAATTTTTAGTTAAAGTTTGGCTTTTCACTCTAATGTGTGTGCGCAGCCGTGAGAAGACAGAAGAAGCAGTAGAGAAGCGCTCCGTGGTGCTCACTGGAATAACCCCAGGCCGGTGCAGATTGCTGCTGATAGGAGCACCAGCCCGGGGTTTCAGGTAAGTAAATATATTCACTTGTGGGTGCCTAACATTTGGATAACAGATTCCATACCTGTACTTCACTGGGGCAACTCATACAGCAGCAATAAACCTTAAAATGACTGGCACAATAAAATTTGGACTTCTATGTACATTTGGTGTATTAAAGAGTCAACTACATTGATTTAATTACCCTTTGTATTTATTTAATGAAGGTGTTAGGAGTTGACTATATAATATTTTCACACTTTTCTTAATGTTCTCCAGCTTGTGTGAAAGTGCTAATGACCAAGCTTTTAGTTTTACCTTGTATAAACTTCAATTCCGCTAGTTTTCAACAGTCCCAACTTTCCAGGACCAGTCCCTGGTTCTGAATATCCATCCCTGGAAATTTTCCTGTTTTTTAAAACTGAACATCAACATCTACAGAGGTATTCTATACTACCAAAGTGTTTATCTCCTTCCTAGCAATAATTATTGTAAAAGGATGCTTATGGCACAACTGAATAGTTATTGCTATGACCAGTAACACTAGGATTTATCACATGTTGCTTCCTTCCTGCACAAATCTTGCACACTGCAACAACCCAACTGCAAATTGTTCTTGGAATTGTTTTCAAAGGTTGGTCATAATGCAATCATTCCTATTATTGTATTCCACAGCCCCATAGAAGAAGCAAGCAAACCAAAAACAAAATAAACAGTACCCAGTTTATACTCAGCAGCAAAACAGTATGGTAAGACGGTCAAGGTAACTTAATACTGGAGAAACACTGTTTTATTGGAACAGGTATTGGACCTGTTATCCAGAAAGCTCTGAATTACAAGAAGGCTGCCTCCCATATACCCAATTTTATGCAAATTATCCAATTTTTTAAAAAATATTTAATTTTTATCTCTAATAATACAACAGTACCTTGTACTTGATTCACTAAGATATAATTAATCTTTATTGGAAGTAAAACCAGCCTATTGGGTTTATTTAATGTTTACATTTTTCTAAATTTCTAAGTTTTCTAGTAGACTTAAGCTGTGAAGATCTAAATTACGTAAAGATCCATTATCTGGAAAACCCCAGGTCCCAAGTATTCTAATTAACAGGTCCCATACTTTTATTTGTCATTCCAGCTACATAATTTGGTTAATTTCAATAATAAACGCTATTGTGATGCCTCTTGGTTTTCACATTCTATTTCCTGTGCAGTACACACTATGTTCTAATAATAATTCTGCAAGGAAGTATAGCCTATGGTGCATTTAATAGACCAACAGCTGTGTGTGTTTTTTCTATAGATTTAATAGAGTGAACAGATTCAGATCCCAAAAGGCCTTTTTCATGTATCCTCATAAAGATGAACTGTGAGATTTCACAAGCCCTTTATACACTATAATGCCTATTTATTGTCGCCCCATTAAAAAGCATCACAAAAATGATGAATCTGCCAACATCACCGAATCAGTTTCATGTGCCTTTGATGATGAAACGACATAGGGGGAAAAAAAGTTGTTCAGCCCTGGACAAACAGGAGCAAAGATACTTATTTTATATAGTGGGAATCAGATATCCTATTATTAGACTGGCTAATAGAAAACAATTTGGAATCACTGGGAGAAGGCAATCAATAGCCTCAAGGAAAATATTGAACTCGTATCATTTGGTCTCCTTCTCATTTCTTTGATTGCTACTTTCACATGCACTCAAGTTGTTAATCAAAGCCATGAAAAAGCTCCATTTCCCATAAAGCTTTACAACTTTAGAACTATACAGGAAGCTCAAATGGCTTTTATACTACAACTCTCCTCTCATTTAATTTAAAGTATTTCATGATGTAATATTGCAAAGCTCCTTAAAACATGGTGCCTAGTGAAATATGGATATTCCTTCCGTAAGCATCCATCACTGCTACTTCACTTCCCACTTCTCACTAAAACCTTTGACAGTGTTTGGGATGTTCAGGCCATTAATCATTTCAAACCCCCACAGAAGGAGAAACCCTCTCCTGTTTAGCGTGAGCAGACATGGTATACATATTAATAAGAATACGGAGCAAAGATGGTTTTACAAGCCCTGGGATAAGGTATGTGACTACCTCTTGTGCAAGATTGTCCATTACTATAAGCAAAGCTCTTGTTATGATTCTATGTCAATAATTGGTTGCCTTTTCAGCAGCCTCATTACCAAACACACACACTTAAAGGGGATAAAAACAATAATCACTCTACGTTTATTCATTCTGTTACCTAAATGTGATGCCACCCTTTCGTGCCATGTATACTCACCTCCACTGCACAGCCATAGACCAATTCGATTGCCATCTAAGGTGGTTGGGGTAACCATCAAACCTAAGAGTAATCTGAGTTCCTATAAGAAATGTATATTATCAACAAAACCTACAATTAAAATTTCTTATTTGACCTGTAATGTAGGTTGGGGTGTTCCTTAACCTCTTAAAGGAGAACTAAAGCCTAACTAAGGAAGAAGGCTAGAAATGTTGCAGGTTATGTTTTGGGCTTCTGTACCAGACCAAGGCAACCGAAGCCCTTTAGCAGTAAAGATATGTGCCTCTAAAGATGCCCCAGTAGCTCCCCATCTTCTTTTCTGTGGATTCACTGCACATGCTCTGTGCTGCTTTCACTTACTGAACTTAGGGATCCACTCAAAATATACAGTACATATAGAACATAACTACAATGTAAAGCTGATTAGTAATTAATGCAGATAATTACTACATGGCAGCACAGAAACCAGTGCAACTAGCATGCCAATCTAATAATCAGCCTTGTAGCATCAGTTTATATTACAGACAAACCTCATTTTCTGCTTGATAATTTACGACAACCCCTAAGATTAGCTTCTTAGTTGCTCAGAGCCCACTGAGCATGTGAGTGTCACAGACACTTTCCAAGATGGTGACCCCCTGTGACAAGTTTGAAGTCCTGGATTATTGCTGATATTGAGAAGCTGAAACTTTAGGCTGGTGCAATAAGTTCAGTATATAAAATCTGGCATTTTTAGCCATATTCATTTTTATTGTTTGCTTCTCCTTTAATTCTTTGTTACAAGTAAAGCTAATCACTTTTCAGGCTGCACAAACGAGATACTTTATATGTTAGAAGGAAACTCAGAGGTTCTTCATACGAGACATCAGAAATGGTGATGAAGCTACTTGTCTGTACAGACACTCATTCAACTTATCTCTTGTTTTTCCAGGACACATTGAATATGACCAAAAGCAAGAACAATAAACACTACAAACTGCCTTCACCATAAATCAAAAAATGTATGTTTTTATGTCACTTTTAAGTTAAAGCGAGGACAACACTTTTCAGCATATAGTGACAGTTCAAAGAAATACAGACCCTTATCTTCTACAGTATATATGGCTGTCTTTAAGCGGATAGATTTTATATCCTCTAAAACAGAATCCCTTACATACTTGTTCCCAACTGAAATATGCCTTTCTTCTAAGCAGCTTTTTAATCAAATCTAAGCTATAAACTACCAAATTAAGCAGAAAGAGCGCTCTGTAAAAAACAGCAGAGATCAATGTGATTATAATACAGTCCATTGTAGGAAGATCTACATGCCCAGAACTGATGGGTTCAGGATTTTATGCAGTTTGCTTAGACATTATTTTCAGTAATCAATTTAAGGGAAATCTCATAAGATTTAGGAGGTTATTTATCAAAGGTGGAATTTTTGAGGTTTGTGGATTTTTTATACCTTGAATAAACTCACAACTGGAATGTTTTTTGATTTATGAAAAAAACTCAAATCAGTGAATTTGGGGTGAAAAACTCGAATACTCAAATTGATGGAGTATCATGAAGGCTACAAACATCTTAAAATGTTTCAAGGGAACTCTGCCCAGTGGTGTTACTATAGAGGAAGCAGACCCCGCAGTTGCGTGGGGGGGCCTGGGGAAAAGGGTTTGAATCCCCCTCCCCGCCACCCTTTTTTTTCATCTTATAATTGATGCGCTCGCCCCTGTGCAACCTTACAGCGGGGGAGGGGGTTGCCAATGGGGGTAGGTTGCGGGCAGGAGCAGCTGTGCATGGGGGGCCCTCTGAAAGTTTTTCTGGCAGGGGGGCCAGGAAAGCTCTTGTTTTGACTCTGCCTCTGCCATTGACTTCTACATGACCTCAACAGGTTTTGGAGTATTTTCAGACTCTAGCTATTTACAGCTTCGGGGGATATAATATATTTCAAAAAATTCCTTTTTTTGAATTTTTCAGGTAAAGATCAACTCGACCTTTAATAATTAACCCCCTTAATATTTAAAGTTCTGTTTTTGGCATTTTTCAGCAGGATCTCCCTCAGCTCATGACAAGATTACAGATGCAGGTATGGGATCTGTTATCCAGAATACTCAGGGCCTGGGGGTTTCCAGATAATGGTTCTTTCCATAATTTGGATCTTCGTACCTTAAGTCTACTAGAAAATCATTTAAACATTAAATAAACCCAACAGGCTGGTTTTGCTTATTATGGATTATACATATACCTGTACATAAAACATTGTTGTGTACTAGCCACTGAGTTTAGTTCCAAGAATATCTAATAGAGATAATACATGTTCACCCCCAAATCCTATTCTAACTGACCTTCAGACTGACCTTCATCTAGAACAAATTTAAAAAAACTCTTTTTTTCAGATTGGGCCTAGATAACAGCTAAGCGGTCAAACCCATTGTAGCTGTACCAGCAGCTCTGTCTTTGACTATTGGGCATTTACCATAATATACCATAATCACTTTCTGGCACTACTATACTTCCTTGAAGACTATTTAGGGATACTGTGACGAAAAAGCTGCTATTCATATCCAAGGTTTGTTTCCCTCGAGAATCCAGCCTTGTATTAATCATGTAGCCATGTCCCACCGGGCTATAATAGTAATCAGGTCATATTTCATGCCTGAAAAAAATAGACACTGTAGGTTTATTTGACAAATGAATGTATGTTTGTAGAAGAAAAATTGTAATGTTTACCTTCCTTTAAATTCACCTTACGCATGCAAACTCACCCCAGTGGTCAAGTTTTATATACGTATACTTCTCCTTCGAGAATATCTTGTACTGAAGTAAGATATATTTATGCACATACATATATATATATATCAGCCAAGCAGATCCGCACTCTCCTAGTTAACCCTTACGAGGTTCGCCCGGGTGCCGCTCCTGGGATCTGGATATGTATAAAGAAGAACGGTAGCGCACTCCTGGGACTTGAATAAAAATGTACTTTATTTCAGCATGGTAAAAAATCTACGTTTCGCTCCCCTCTAGAGCCTTTATCAAGACTTGAGGGGAGACGAAACGTCGATTTTTTACCATGCTGAAATAAAGTACATTTTAATTCAAGTCCCAGGAGTGCGCTACCGTTCTTCTTTATACATATATATACATATATATATATATATATATATAATACATCATATACATATATGTGTGTGTATACCAGTGATAAGGTGTCCAAAGGGAATTTCTTCTGCATTGCAGTGCTGGGTACTAAGTTTGATTCCAAACTGGGCATCTGTAAGGCGTTTCTACCCACTTCTGCATGGGTTTCCTTCTACATTCCAAAAACATATAAATGGGTAAAATGGCTCCTTATGCAACTGACCATAGTGAATGTGATTGGACCTTAGATCGTAAATTCCACTGGGGTACTATTGGGAATGATGAACAAGCTCTCTATGTTGGTGCTACATGAATAAATAATTGTTATTATACCTGTGCCAAGTGGCAATTTTACAAGGTTATTTTTTATGGAAAAAATGGAAAGTAGAGTCATACATTCAAAGGTTATATACCCTTTTACAAGTTTCTTAAAAGGTTTCTGTGCACCCAAGAGAAAAACTGTACAGTTAGGGCAGTGAAGTATTAAAGAATGAGTTTAACTTAATTGTTCCCATTCACTTTAATACGTGAGTGCGATTCCTGCCACTAAGAGTAGGGGATATTTTTTTAGCATAAAAGTATAGGTTTCACAGAGGACAGGTCACCCTAAACTCATTTTTCTAATCTTTCTATAAGTGTAGATAAGCACTTACTCCATCCATTACTTTAGCATCAGCAAAATGTAAAGGGCTCTGACATTTAAGTATAAAAAGGGCAATGTTCCAATAATAGTTTTTCTAAAAGGTTTAAAGTATCCATTTACATCATAACAGAAAACATGTCATATTTTTGATGTTCTGCTTCACTTTAACCAAAGTTAAAACAACGTGGAGTTCCAAGTTTTTCGGCACCCTCCATCACTGGCATGAATGAATTTTCAGTGTATCAAACTAATGCCATTGTCACTATTTTGGGGAAGGAATGAGGAGCCTTATGATCCTCATATGTGCAAAGTGTTTGGCGTATAAAATTTGCCCAGTTGGGCCTCTTTAATTTTGTAGAGATAACTAAAGTGCCATTGTACCAGAGTGTGGGAGATTAGAGATTAAACGTTGAATTAAGTGTTCTCCTGCCCCATAATATTGATGACCTTCCTTTCCATCATTCTACTGAGAAGATTTTTTATGGTGTGTTGACCAAGTGAGAACCACAAGAACTGACTTTTCAAGCAATTTTGCTTTCTACCAAACTGTATGACTGTCAACATGAAATGATGACACTGTTCAATCCATATACCAAATCATTGTTTGGTCCACACTGGCCTCCAGGGTGATCCTTTGATCAGTGTAATTTGTCCTTTAAAATATATGCCAAACATTTTAATAACTTTTTTTTAAAAAAACAAAGACTGAGAAATCTTTTTGGAAGCCAGCAATTGAAACGAATCTCTTATTTTTTTGTGCATATATAAATTGTGCAATCTGTGCAGATACATGCACCAGATGCTTTCTCTCCATTTCTACTTGTTATGAAGGATTTGTAAAGCTTCTGCCAATCTCTTCTTCCAAGACTAACAGAGTATTGAGAAGACCGTGGGTATGGTTGGCTTTTTCACCATACAAACAGGGAAGCAGATTGTCTACAGTTTTGTGGTGGCATTAGCCCAGCGCAGCTTCATATATATAGTGAATAAAGTACCCCCTCTTGTAAAATATAAGGATATTATTAGTTACCGAGGAGTTTCATGACCATATAAAAACACGAGGCCAAAGGCCGAGTGTTTTTATACAGGTCATGGAACTCCGAGGTAACTTCTAATATCCTCATATTTTACAACTGGGGGTACTTTATTTATTATAATACACAAAATTTAGTGAGTCATGTGACAGAAATGACATCACTACTCACCGTTTATAACTGATGACATCAGAACTCACCGTTTATAAGGATATAATTTACAGGATATTCATGGCTTTTGTGTATTATAAATAAATAACATAGAGAGAAAATTATATGAGTTATTTATGAATCAGGTCACTGGATTTCATGCATTTCCATCTTCATTTGCTCTATAAAATTTAATACCACAGTATGGTGCTGTGAGGTGGGTGAGTTTTGAAGTTCCTCTCAATTTTTGAAGGCTGTATGCTTACAAATACTTTCATTAAAAATAGAACATGGTTAATAGGTTCAAGAATAGGTTCAATAAATGTGTATGGGCACATCAAATTTTACATGCACTCCATTATTGCTTCTGCATGTACAAGGACATCACTTAGTGGGAACAATGCTGAACCAATACATACTTTGCTAGAACTTATGTTTTCCTGATCTTGCAAATCTTCCATGATTACATTTTCCAGAATGAAAATCTTCATTAAACATAAACATATTAATAGGAGGAATAAGTGCTTAATAAGCATGAATGCTACTGAAAACAGCAAGGAAATGAATGTTTGCATTTTAAATCAATTCACCCTGGGCTTTTGTTTGGTAAGCAGTTTAGGTAATTTAACTTTCTGAAGGTCAAAGAATTAAATTGGCTTGACATCCCCAGACACAGTTTTTAGTATATTTCGGTAGGTATATATGTAACTTTTTACTGAAATATATAACCTCACATTCCCTAATAACAAAGATTATACAATCTCCCTTCCAATTCTGCCACCTGTACCCAGCCAGCTGCAGTCCATATTCTACACAAACAGGTCTGTGATGATAAAAGCCATGCAAGGAATAAGTAGAGCAGCTTAAAGTGGCAAAAGTTACCTTGCTGGAGAAAAAAGACATAAGGGGTCATTTACAATGCCTTACGCAGTGTGCAACGTGCACAAAAATGCTGTAATTGGCCAGTCCTTTGCCCACTGCAGGGGGCATTATTTAAATAGCCACAAGTCTCTGCTGCAGACTACGACCTGAATGGAACCCTATCTGTATCTACACTCAGTAATGACTATTCTATTAAAGTGGTTGTTCACTTTTGAGTTAACTTTTAGTATGATGTAGAGAGTGATATTCAGAGACAATATGCAGTGGTTTTCATTTTTTATCATTTGTGGTTTCCGAGTTATTTTGCCTTTTTATTCAGCAGTTCTCTAGTTTGCAATTTCAACAATTTGGTTGATAGGGTTCAAATTACCCTAGCAACCATGCATTGATTTGAATAAGAGAATGAAATGTGAATAGGAGAGGGCCGAAATAGAAAGACAAGTAATAAAAAGTACAATATATTTTCAGCCTTACAAAGCCGTTGTTTTTTTAGATGGGGGATCATTGACCATCATTTGAAATATGTAAAGAGTCAGAAGAAAAAGGTAAATAATTCAAAAACTATTAAAATAAATGAAGACCAATTAAAAATTTGCTTAGAAATGGCCATTCAATAACATACTAAAAGTTAACTTAAAGGTGAACCACCCTTTAAAGAAGATAGACAAAACAGACTGTTTATTCTACAAGTACTTGCAAGCTTTCAATGTGTTATGTTGCTAATCAGATTCCGACACTGACAGGTCAAGCTAGCTATACATGGGATGGCAGAATCTGGCAATTCAGTTGGTTTTTACCAATGCTCTAGTAGCTATGGGAAATATTGGTAGTATCAGAAGTGGCTAAAATTTTACCTGCAATCTGCTACACATTTTATTTGATTTTCCTAAAGGCCAAACTACTCGGTTGATATATAATATGGCAGATAATATGTGTGCAGCTTATGGGTCAAGTGATAGAATCAATGTGCAGGCATGGGACCTGTTATCCAGAATGGATCTTCATAGCTTAAGTCTACTAGAAAATAATTTAAACATTAAATAAACCCAATAGGCCTCCACTAACGATTACTTATAACTTAGTTTGGATCAAGTATAAGGTACTGTTTATTACAGGAAAAAAGGAAATAGTATTTAAAAAATTTAATTATTTGGATAAAATGGAGTCTGTGGGAGATGGCCTTCCTGTAATTTGGAGCTAATTTCCGGATAATGGATCCCATACCTGTATTTGTCCAATTCTAAAGTGGCTTTTGTATTCAGCCATACAGCAGACCTCTCTGCATCTTAAAAGCACAGCCAAGGCACAAAGTAAGGCACATGAAATCTATGTTTATTGTTACTATAAAGTATTTTACCTAAATACTGCACCATAGGATTTTTTTTGAGCAAAGATCACTGACAGAAAACAGCGAGACATTTGCTTTATCAAGGGAGAAGATATGCTGAGATAGACATCTCATGTGTATAAATATTCTGGAACACAAAAAAGAAACCATGAATCACAATAGATAAAGTCATACAATGGCAATGTAAAGACATAACAAGATGATGTGTTACTGAGGTGCCACTGGCTTCGACATCCATTTGTGATAAGGGCTATAAGGCCTATTATTCAAACCTGAGACTTGTCTGATTCAGTTGGTCATTCAACCTATCAATTTCAAATTTTTGAAAACAACACTTTTATATAGCTTTTCTAGCTCATATTTTTATTGAAATATTATCACTTAGTAACAAACATCCCACCATGACACTTTAGCCACAAAAGGTCACTGTTTTATTAGACTCTATGCAATTTTAAGAGATTTTCTTTTCAGGAGTAATATGGCAGTTCCTACTCTTATAAATAAATACATTACAGGAGATAAATAAGGCTAGGGACCTTGCCAAATGGTTCTTCTAAGGTTTGCACTTACGTCCATGCACACAAATTATAACCTAACACACACAACACAATCAAAGAATATTTGCTTTGCCCACATACTGTCATTTTCTGTTTGCTTAAACCCATCCAAAGTTATGTAAAATACATGAGGTTGCCAGTTGCCACCTTATCTGGAAAACATACTGGCCTTTCCATATTTTTATCATGTTTCTCTATTAGTAATGTTGATATTAGGCATAATTTGTACTTGCCAGGCAATAAAATACCAGCCTAGTGGTAACCCTAACAAAAGATGATTTTTGCACACAGGGGCTGCTTTAAATTAGAGGGATAATGTATGCCAATAAGTTTTAAAATTCTAAATAAAATTTCCATGTATTCCCTTTTTATATGTAAATATTGAGGCTGACACGGCAGACATGATGGGTGAACTGACTGGTGGGAAACAATGTGTTGGGACCTGTTTAAAGTCAAAAGCAATTGACACTGAGATTTCGAAGAGCAATCCCATTATCAGTGAATTAGAATCAGAGACAAAGCATTTAACCTTTAGGTCATCCTCCATTTTTCCACCCACAGTCGTATAAGTAGGGCTGGGACTGAGGGAAGGATAGGAGTGGGCAAAGACATGCAATGCTTTTGATCCAAGATAATTGAACATGCTGTTGTATGAAGGTAAATACATGAACATCTATTTAATGACTCCTTGTCATCCCATGGATGATCACGTTTAGGTCTGACCAAACCATATTCTTGTCTTTAAAGGGATACTGTCATGGAAAAAAAACATTTTTCAAAATGAATCAGTTAATAGTGCTGATCCAGCAGAATTCTGCACTGAAATCCATTTCTCAAAAGAGCAAACAGATTTTTTTATATTCAATTTTGAAATCTGACATGGGGCTAGACATATTGTCAATTTCCCAGCTGCCCCAAGTCATGTGACTTGTGCTCTGATAAACTTCAATCACTCTTTACTGCTGTACTGCAAGTTGGAGTGATATCACCCCGTCCCTTTTCCACCCCAGCAGCCAAAAAAAAGAACAATGGGAAGGTAACCAGATAGCAGCTCCCTACCACAAGATAACAGCTGCCTGGTAGATCTAAGAACAACACTCAATAGTAAAAACCCATGTCTCACTGAGACACATTCAGTTACATTGAGAAGGAAAAACAGCAGCCTGCCAGAAAGCATTTCTCTCCTAAAGTGCAGGCACAAGTCACATGACATGGGACAGCTGGGAAATTGAAAAATGTCTAGCCCCATGTCAGATTTCAAAATTGAATATAAATAAATCTGTTTTCTCCTTTGAGAAATGGATTTCAGTGCAGAATTCTGCTGGAGTAGCACTATTAACTGATGTGTTTTGAAAAAAAACATGTTTTCCGATGACAGGATCCCTGATTTAGATTTTCTTCTAAATCAAAAGGTGATAAACAGAACTGGATCATTATCTCCCTAGTGAGTCACTGTAGTTGACATCCCTTTAAAATGGATGTACAGTATGTCGTAAGGCCTGCCTAGAGTCATAAGTAGTCTCCGATGCAGCATTAACAAACATATTAAAATGGAAATTGCAACAGGAAGCAATTTTCCACTGCACCCCTAACTGTGTAATTCTTGAGCACTTACTCAGCTATCTTCTACAATTACTGAAAAAGAAAATGAAATTAAGTTTTTCAAAGAATGGAACATTTTCCATATTTATTTTGGAATGCTGCAATATGCTCCTTCACTAGGGGTTTAAATTGTATTTTATCGTTTCTATCTCTCTGGTCGCATGAAATTGATCTTTTGAGATCTAGCCGGCAGTTCTCAGTGTACTTTTCATACTGAAACCCAATTCAGAGATACATTTGTAAGTGGTGAACATTAATGCTCTACAACCTTGTTGTGTTCATGTTATTGTTTGACAATAATTGTGCTACACTTTAAACCTATATCTTTGTACTGTAATTTCATATATATATATATATATATATATATATATATATATATATATATATATATATATATATAGATATAGATATAGATATAGATATAGATATAGATATAGATATAGATATATATATATATTTAGGGGGTTGAGTTTTCTTTTGGAGTATATTAGGTCCTAAAGTCCTACAGTCTCCTCATATGAAGTTCAGAATACATTTGCAGATGAGAATATAGGTTGAATGATCCCAGTGGCGGTTTAGATGAAAATGATCAAGCTGGCAGACAAAAAAGAATTCTTTATCCATGACTCTATTGTATGGAACACTCTGACAAGGATAAATAGACTAACTGAATTTGAGATTTAAACTAACCAGAGAGAGTGCCTAGAGCTTATTAGCTTAGAAGATCAACCTAGGACAGGCTTTGTTTTATTGTTATTGGGTTACTTCTTTCTTAAATGAAATTCAGATACAAGGTGATGAATAAAATGGATAATTAAGCAACATGTCAAAGAAGAAATCTATGTCAACTCCATTCTGTTCAATGGGGTTGTAGCTCTGCTCAGCAACAGTGCTGAGGAATATCTCCCATCGGAATCCTTAATCCCTGAAATCAGAACGGGAGAAAGGATTTAGATGTACTATAGAATAGTGACTTTTATGGTGACTGTATAAGAATTTTTTGAGCACACATCCAAATAGAAATTAAAGGGAAAATTGCTGGCAACCAACCAAGGACCAGTAACGTCAATTTTTTGAAAAAAATTTGTTTGTATAGAACGAAAAAAAAACACCAAGACATATGTAACTTTAAAATCGCAAAGTCTTTATTAAAAAAAATAACTTACCGAAACTCCGCTTGCACTCCTCTTCTGAAAAGGCGACAGGGCGACGATCCATTGTGCGGCGTTCGATTTCTCCTCGAGCACTGCATGATGGATCGTCACCCTGTCGGCTTTTCTGAAGAGGAGTGCAAGTGGAGTTTCTGTAAGTTATTTTTTAATAAAGACTTTGCGATTTTAAAGTTACATATGGCTTGGTGTTTTTATTTTGTTCTGTACAAATAAAGTTTTTTTTAAAATAAATATTGAAGTTATTAGTACTTTAACAAAAAAACCTATAAAATCCACCTCAGCTTCAGTTGATTATTAATCAGCCCTGTAGCACCAGCTTCTACGACAAATGTTACCTGACTTACTGCTGTGTTGTGTAGATTATTTACTATTCCAACAGCATCTTAGAACACACTGAGCATGTACATGCAGTGCAGTAACTACCAGGGTACAATCACACCTAGACCAAAATCTCCTTGCATTCTGCCAGAGCTGCTTCAAGCATATCACAGGAGGCATGGCAGGGGTATTTTTTCAATAGTGCTCACTGAGGTAAGGTGAATCACTTATTTCCCTGGAAAATTAAAAAGCCTCACTGGCACTACACTAAGTAAGCTTGCAGAGTTTCAACTTCTTTTCGTGGCTGCCATGTTGGTAATCCATTGCATAAATTTCCTAGGTCTAAAACGTGATCTTTGTATGAGTGCTTAGTTCCTTCTCATGATTCCTTCTCATGAATCTAAAAGATGGACAAGTATGCAAAACTGCTTGGTTAGAAGACATACACATGCAGGGTGGAATTACAGTGATATCATATCACCCTACTTCAAAGGCAATAGATGAAGCAAACTGAGCGAAAAAAGTCAAACTTGTGCTGTGCCTTGAGTTATAATGAGACAAATAATATTTTGGCTGCTTGTAATTTAGTGATCCTTGACCTTGAAAATGATAAAAACACAGTTCCTTGAACTTTTTTAATATTTGAGAAATTTTTGGCATAGGGTAGTATAAAAAGTTCTGAAATTCACTTAAAGGAGAACTAAACCCTAATGTTAAAAAGCCCCTACCCTACATAGACCCCCCCCCCTCCCTCCTGCCTAGCTGCTACACCAGGCAAATGCCCTAAGTCTTTACTTACCCCTCCATGAGGTTTCTGTCCAGCGAAGTTCACAGGCACCATCTGTACCCGCTTTGGTAATTTTCAGAATGAGACCAGCGCTTCTGCAATTTTCGTTTGGGTGCATGCGCAGTTGTTGCGAAACTGAAAATTGCTCCAACTGCGCATGTGCCGATATGCCTGTCTCATTCCGAAGATTACCGAAGAGAAGAAGATGGCTGCTGTGAACTCTGCTGGACAGAATCTGCACAGAAGGGTAAGTAAAGACTAGGCTGGGGGGGGAGGGTCTATGTAGGGTAGGGGGATAGGAGTTTTTTAACGTTAGGGTTTAGTTCACCTTTAAGACCAAATAACTCAACTTTTGTAAATACCCCCAGTGTTTCCACTAGTTGAGCATGATGTTATTAAAGCCAAATTTATTGCCAAAAGCAATACTCACAGCTGCCATGTGACCCACAAAATGATCTATTCAAGCCAGCCGCCAAAAACAGCAGTGTAAATGCCATGTGTGCCAATGCTCTGGGGACAATGTGCTGCACATTAGTTTATCTTGAAAGGGGGTATAGGTGTACTGAGAAGGCTGCCATGACTGGAATGAATTTTCCTGGAATTTTTTAGAACATAGAAGAATTAAATACATTGAATAAAAAGTAATTATTTAATAATACTTTATGGGTTTATTGGCTCATTATCTTTAGATATTATAATTATCATGTTCATTTTTATATAATTATTATATACTGAATTGTAAATTGCATGACGTGGGCATATATGCCATGTTATCGTGTTTACCATAATCTGTTACATTGTAAATCATGTATGCTTTGTAAACCCCAATAAAAACGATGAAAACAAAAAAATTAAGTCATGGTTTAGATTATTTAAAGGAAAACTATACCTCCAAACAATGTCGGTCTCTATAAAAAGATATTGCATAAAACAGCTCATGGGATCGCACGATTCACTGTGCACACAAACATACCAACAAAACATACTTGTTAGGTCACATGAGCCAATTAACAGACAGAGTTCTGTTGCTTCAACACTCTTCCTGTTACAGTTAGAGATGCAATATTTCTGGTCAGGTTCTCTCTGAGGCAGCACACGAAATGGTGGTTCAAGGCAAGAGATGTAAAAGGGCAATATTTACTTAAATATATTGACCAGTTTGGTAAGATTCTTTAATATGCCACTTAATATGATGTAAACTAGCTGTTGCTTAAGTGTTTATTTTGGGGTATAGTTTTCCTTTAAGAATATAGAAATGTATAATAGATGTAATCATTTATAGAAAAATAGTCATAGTAAGATTAAAGATCTGTAAAAAAAACAAGTTTGATTCCACTCTATTTAATTTCAGATATGCCAAAGGCTTGGACCTGATGTTTTTTTGGTGCCAACCTCTTTCATTTTAGATGGCTGAGACTATTGTGTTCGTTGGGCTCAAGAGGGACTTTCTGAGTGACAGCAAGCTTCAGACGGGTGTCATAAGCAATTCTGTACAAAGTCATGATTTTGAGTGGAGATTTAAGAATCAGTCTCTGAGCAGATTAAATTATTAGAAGCTTCAGTAATAGAAGTATGATGGGTATCAAAGTCAGAACAGCTGGGACAGCTTGAAGGTTAACTAGGATAGCTTCATATTTTAGACATTTTAAATGCTAGTAATTACCTTACCACTAGAGATCTCTAACAGCTTTTGAAAATTGTTTTGAAGATCCTCATGGAATTACACTTCCTGCTACACTAAATATAAAAGGCATATATATCCAATTCCTAAATTTGCAATAACCTTCATTTAATAACCTTTAAAACAGGGGTGACCAAAAGGTAGATTGGGATCTACCAGTTGACCTTTAACTGGTGATCAGTAGATCTCAAGAAACTGTCAACAAACAGCTTGTCTAAATCACCCTACAATTTCATGCTTTTCATTCAGATTTTTATTATGCAACAGTTACATAAGAAATAGATGTTTATTAAATATAGCAATATACATTTTCTTATAAAGCAGTATTAAAGTAGTATTTTCCATGGAACAGAATTCTATCATAATGGATGCAGATCATAATGGGACAACATTACTAAAAGTAGAACATTATCTGTATACTTTAATGTAAGAGTGGTCTCCAGAAGCCAAATTATCAAGTGTAAAATGCCTGTTGGTTTTTGTTGAAGAAACTCAGTCCCAACAGTCTATTCATGGACCCCTAAAAGAGATAGAAGTATCCAAGTGTGGATGGTCTTTCAGTTGTATTTAGCATTGTCTGAACATAACTGGGTGTGACCAAGTTGGACCTGGGACATGTACCACTTCTGGGATGTTGGCAGGATGGTAAAATGAGCAATAAAAAGTTTTGTTTTTAAACCCATCATTTTAAAGGGGCATTATTCATTTTTTAATAAAGCTTTTGGATTTTTTGCAACTTAAGTGCAAAAAGCTATTTATAATTATTATCCCCAATGGTTTATTTTCCCCAGTTTATCTAAAGGCGTTACTAACTGCACAATTATGAATAAGCAGCCACTGGGCTGGGTGGTCATTTCCTTCTTAGAACCTCCCTTACTCAAACTATTAGGTTAAATAAGCCAGTTGGGTCACAGCAAAGAGCGTAGTGATCCGGGCAGTCTTTGTTGACATTAGTATGACTCATGGTAGGCCAAACATAGAAAACTCCATAGGAAGATCACCTTATGGTTATTTTACATCTCGTACAAAGTGATGCTTTAAAATGATGCCAGCTTTGATGCCGGTACATGTCTGCAGTGTAAGTGTATGGTGCCCTTTCAAGTATATCTTGTTTCTACTGCACATGAAATACAATTTTGTAAAATTCAGAAGTAACTTTGAACAATCTGTATTTCTGCCGCAGAAAAGAAGATATTTGAAAAACATGAGTTGTTTTATTATTGGAACCTTATCTTGGGCAGGTAACTGTAACGCGTTCACAGTCGTACCTTGCTGTGTTTTACACCATCTTTATAACAGGAAGTCAGTGGCAATGGACTGTAATGAAAGTAGAAATAACAAAGTTCTTCCATTAGTACATTGTATTAACCTATTAACCTTCCTGTCCTGTTAGCTGTTGGACACCTACAGGACAACAGAAACTATATGGCAAAGAGATAATGCATGCCACTCTTTTATGAAACTAAAATGTCTCCTCCTAATCTGTTCAGACCATATGTTTTTAGAGGGAGATTTAGGGTTTTTTAAATTGTTGCTTTATCATTGATTTGGATGCAAATAACAGGGAGTGGGAGACTGGCCAGTTACTGCAGTAGATGAATGGAACATAGGGGGGAGGACAAAGAGCATGGTTGATCCCAAAAATGTTGTCAGCCTAGAAATGACTGTACAGGTATGGGACCTGTTATCCAGAATGCTCAGGACCTGGGATTTTCCGGATAACGGATCTTTCCGTAATTTGGGTCTTCATGCCTTAAGTCTACTAGAAATTAATGTAAACATTAAATAAACCCAATAGGCTGGTTTTGCTTTCAATAAGGATTAATTATACCTTAGTTGGGATCAAGTACAAGCTACTGTTTTATTATTACAGAGAAAAAGGAAATCATTTTTAAAAATTTGGATTATTTGGATAAAATGGAGTCTATTGGAGACGTAATTTGGAGCTTTCTGGCTATCGGGTTTACGGATAAGGGATCCTATACCTGTACTACATTTGAGCAAACTCAAACTCATTACCATGGGGGCTCTATTCCATTCCTGCTATTACCAGTTACCTAATGCTTTGTACCGTAACTACCTAAACTCATCCAGTAGATCACAGTAATCAAAATACACCCAGGCAAGAGATTTTTCTTATCCTCTTAACCCTAATGATTTATCAGTCACTGATATCCGGCTTTAATATACGTATATATACACATGTGTGTGTGTGTTTATATAAATATGTATGTGAATATATATAAATCAAACTTGTATACTATTTGTCAGGAATAGTAATCCCTAAAGGCACACTGCTAGGAACGAATAAAAAATGCAATTTGAAATATTAATGAATCTATCCATTGTATGTGTATTGTAATTGGTACTATTCAGCACTATAAACCAATAAGTCATTATCTAAGCACTAACTGAAAATCACTGCTGTTATAAAAATCTAAAAAAAACTATTGACAAAATGATGCATGTATTTCCACTTTAGTTACTAAGCATTCCGTTCTGTTACATTAGGTACATTTTGAATCATTTCTCTGGTTTCAAGGGCTAAAGTGCAAATTAAATATCCCATATATCACTTTCCATTCATTAGTTTAGCCGCAACTCAAAGTCGCATATGGTTGTAGTATCACTCTGTCAGGTGTTGTTTTGCAGAAAAGCAGACCTATTCATGCAAGTCAAGTTCACAAAAAATATTAACTTTATTTTTATACAGTGCATAAAGACTATGAACCAGAGCTTTAAGAAATAATCAAGTTGGTTGCCTGGGTGGATCACAAATTGACCAAAATGCCCCTATTATTAACTGGCTTTAAAGGGGACCAGTCACCCTAAAAAATAATTCCAAATTATATTCTATCGTGTTAGTTGAATAAAATAAACGTTACTAAAACGATATTTATTATTTAAATTTTGATTCCTTCAGTCTTAAAATTACACAATCACAGCAAGCAGGCAGGAGCCATTTTGTGTATCACCCCAAAATCTTGTGTAAGCACCAGAATGGGGGAGCTAATACCCATGCACAGTGCCCTACATAATTATAGAGCCTAAGGTGGGAAGGGACAATGTGAGAAGTGCAGTGATATGTAGGAAGTACTGAGTGGAAAGTGAAAGCAATTTACTGCCTCACCTCTATACCTTGATCTGGCCATAGACGCAGAGATCCGATCGTCCGAATCATCGTACGATCGGACTTTCCCATCTCCCGACCTGCCACTAACCATTCAGATCAAATAGAACAGATCAGCCGATGTTCTGCCCCTGACAGCAATCGTACGAAAGTTTTGTCCGACCGAAGCTAGTAACAGTCTCCCTCTGAAAATCGTATGATCAGTAATACATGCGAACGCCCAAACGACCAATCTTCGCCGTACGAAAAATGTCGGCAGTCTCCACGTCAAGGTCTGAAAATCGTACGAATCCTCGATTCGTACGATCTGATCTTTGCGTCTATGGCCAGCTTTAGGCATAGAGAGGGGGGCACATAATATTTGATTGACAGCTCAGATATTTAAACACCTTTATAACAGGTATGGATGTTTTTTTTTAATTAAAACAGGTATGGATGTTTTAATGAAAAAAAAATATTTGTGTTCCATGTTTAATTTGCAAAAACTTTCATTATGCAGCTTTTTATGTGTAGCTGACAGGTCCACTTTAAATCCCAAATATGTAAACTGCGCTGAATGCAAAATACAAATAATGTATATTAAGAAGCTTCAGGTAATTTCTTCCATATATTTGAATACATCTCCCTCTGGCGTGTTAACAAGCAAAAGAGAATCGCGAGACACCTGAACCCAGTTCTGTTCTGTTGCCTGGCCAACTGAATAAGGGGCTGTAATCAGTACAATGGGCATCCCATTTCTCTGCTTATATTTGTTTAATTGCTGGAACAGGTGCAGGGACTCTGTATAATAAAAAGTGCATAAAATATTTAGCAAGGGGTTTAAACAATAATTTGTGTTCTGAGTTTGTTCCAGCGGCCAAGATCCTATGTTATGTCACTAAGATAAACTCAGATAAACCCAGTTTCTGGTGTAATTATTTAATCTGCTTATAAAACAAACAAATGTAAAAAAAACGTTAGTTAGAACATTGGTTATCTGGGTCATAGTGTTGAGAAATTTCCTTATGCAGGATGAGCTATTTTTTTCTTTTGTTATACCTGCCTACCTGTTTTATTAAATGTTCTTGAACAGGCTAAGTACCAGAAACATTTGGAAGACTGTATCTAGTACCCTCTTCTATTTTATTGGCTTGCTTTTGGACTGAACACATATAGAATGCACAGCCTGCACGGCTAATTAGCAATTCATTTAGATGCTAATTAGCCATGCAGGCTGTGCATTCCATATGTGTTCGATTTTAGGTGGCAACACTAGAGATAGGACCTACTAAAAAGATTCTAGTTATACAAAATGAGCAGGCTGAAGACTATCCAATCCTTTGGGGGACTGTATTCTCCACCAGGCCCTCAATTCTACAAAAGATTCCCTTGAACTTTCATATACTTATATGTGTGCCCTAACCCCATGTTCTAGGTACAATAAAATATCTGTGGTGCTCTTGGGCAGGCTGGGCCATAACAATCATTTTGGAGACAGTCCCAAGACCTTCATTTGTACAGGCTTTCTTTAAGTTTTGTACACACAGACATCTCTAAGCTACCTGCAGAATGTTAAGTTGCAACTCTTTTTTTAACTGGGAAGTCAATGTGAAGAGTACAAATTGATATGGACCTGTATATAACAAGTAACACCATAACGCTAGGTCCAACTGCAAAAGAATTCTGTATGGTCTTATCTGCTATACCAAGGAAGGGACCTGTAGTTCACTTGGCTATAGCTCCACAGGGAAATATGGCATCCTTCTTTACTGTCTCCTCAAAGGTGTTCTTATACTTATTCTTATACATTCCTTCTCAAATGTCACATTTTTCAAAGGAAATGGCTGTATAACAGAATGTGTGTAACGTTAGCGAAGATTCTATAGAATATAGAGCGGTGGAATATGTTGCTCTAGAGGCCCTTTCAGGTTTCTCTGTTCCCCGTGAATACAGACCTTCTGACATTTGGCAGCACTGTATTCAGGAGAGTCAAGCTGGAGGAGGCATATAAGTATCAGCTTTTAAATGAGGCTCACTGAGACTAAAGAAACAAGGTTTGTGCTACTGCCACATCATAACAAATAACTATGGTACCACTCAATAAATGAATATTAGATCAATAATACAAAATAAAGTAAAGAATAAAGGAGAAAACACTCACAGTTCACCTCAGTCCCAAGGTGCAAAATCAAAATAACTGTGTCCAAAAGGGATGTGAGGGTCTCCAAAAATAAGGAAACAAATGTAAAAAGTAGAAACCTAACGCGTTTCGTGCCTATTGGGGCACTTACTCATAGGCTAAACACAATTGTTTTGCAAGGCCACAGTTTTATTGTTACTGTTACTTTTTATGACTTAATCTTTCTATTCACCTCTGCTGACAAATTCTGAAATTCCAAACTGGAGTGATGCCGAACAAAAAGCTGAATTATGAAAAAACACACAAAATAACAAATGAAGACCAACTGCAAATTGTCTCGGAATATCACTGTCCAGATCATACAAAACAAAAATGAATATAAAGGTGAACTAACCCTTTAAATGGTGAATATCTCTGTATTAGTGCTGTTAAAGGCGAAGACCTTCACCAGGAAGTAAATATATAATGCACAAGGACAATACAAATTCCATTATCCAATAAACTTCTAAAATACAGCAAAGACAAGGCCAGTCCTTAAATGCTTTAAAGAAAATCTTCCATGCATGAATGTAATCATCATGAGGGTCCAGATACTGCCTTGCCTGTAGAAGGTAAGTGGCAAATATTGATCCAGATCCCCCTGATGGTTGGGGCCAAGAATTGTTTTGATATCTGGGCCCATTCAGGCCTAACATTCATCAGCTCCAAAAACAGTCCTGGCTGTCCCACCTTAATGGCAGTCCTTGGGCAAAAATTGATTATCTCAAAGGAATTATTTTTTCACAAAAGTCTGTGTCCAGGGATAACCAGACTCAAGAATTTAATGGGAAAAAGTCTAATTCTCCTTATTGATCCATCTGTACTTAAGCAGGGAAATTGCCAGACGCTGCAATGCTAGCAGTGCTTTTAGTCCATAATTATGCTTTTCTCGGATGGGACCCCATGGCTAGGGCTGAATGAACATGCTTTTAAATGGAAAATAAGAAATGAATTGGCTGCCTCTAAAATAGTCAGGCGATAAGAGAATATCATATGGGAAATCATTATATTACCACTATAACTGGCACTAAGACTGGCACCACACTTGCAATGTCCATCAATCAGATATGATTTGATAACTTATAGCTGTAAATCCTGCTGTGACCCCAATCAATGTGCCCAGGATTGTTTGCTGACCTGGTAATACATTCATCTGCGCTTTCCTTATAGTCTGATCTGTGTGTGTGTGTGTGTGTGTTTGTGGCACAAATAAACATAAACTTGCCTGTCTGCCTGAGCATAACCAGCTTTATTTAATAAACACCAGCATCCTGAGGGTAGCAGAAAGGAATTAAGGGCATTAAGGGCTAAATATTTACAGAACTATGAGAAGACAATAATCAATGATTTATTGTGAAATGGATTAATTAAAACATCAACTAGAATTTTGCCATTTAAAGCTAATAAAGAACAACTGTATGTCACAAAGAAACCAATTATTTTGCATGTAGGTTATTATGTATTACAAAGCCTTTTTACAGGAGCTGTGAATATATGAATTACTGTAATCTACTTGTTGTACGTATGTACAAAGTGTGGAGCTAGGCAGTGGTGTAACTAGATGTTACTGGGCCCCACAACAAAATCGTTTTAGGGCCCACAAAATATTCAGAGGTTATCCTGTTTTACCAATAGGGATGCACCGAATCCACTATTTTGTATTCGGCCGAACCACCAAATCCTTTGTGAAGGATTCGGCCGAATACCGAACCGAACCCTAATTTGCATATTCAAATTAGGGGTGGGAAGGGGAAAACTATTTTACTTCCTTGTTTTGTGACCAAAAAGTCACGTGATTTCCCTCCCCACCCCTAATTTGCATATGCAAATTAGGATTCGGATTCAGTTTGGCCAGGCAGAAGGATTTGGCTGAATCTGAATCCTGCTGAAAAAGGCCGGATCCCGAATCGAATCCTGGATTCAGTGCATCCCTATTTACCAATATATATATTAAAATTACTCATGGGCCCACCTATACCTCCTTGGGCCCCCTGCAGCCGCAGGGTCTGCTTCCTCTGTAGTTATGCCCCTGGAGCTAGACAGAGGTGCTTTTTTTAAGTTGCAGCAGGAATACTACCTATTAGTTCCTCCGTTGAGTGTATTGACTCCTCGGGTAATTATGCTGCTAAGTGAAAACAAGCAGGAGCCAATCTTCCTTATTACAGAGTATTGTGCGGTTATGAACTGTATGGAGGGGCTGCTCAACATTACTGCACTTTGAAAGGACAAACGTCAAATAAAGGCTATTTAAACAGTTAAAGATCATCATGCAATATGCATTTAAATAATGGCTATCATCCCTTTGTGTTAATGTAGAAAGTAATAATTGCAGACAGGACAACCCTATGTCATACCTGAAAGCTTTTGGGTCGGGGAGTGGAGAACGTCTCTGCTTATGAGTTAAAGCAAAGACGGATAATACAGTATTGATCAGAAAGCAGGAGGTTATTAAGAGAAATGGTGCAAAGGAAAGAGCTAAGTGCTGCAGTAATTATCTCAATAAATTGCTAAAGGGGACAGAAAATGCCTGTCTGTCTCTAAATGAGAACCTGTCTGTCCTACTAACAGCAATGTGCTATGTATCTGTCTATACCATGGATGGGCATGGTAAGGCTACAGAGAACTACAACTCTCAACACCCACTGAACGGGATGATGGGAAATGTAGTTCCAAACACCTTACAGGTTTTGCAGCTGTGTCCTATACACACATGAAGTGTTATTTACATCTCTGTGAATACTAATAATATATGTGTACAATTTGCTGCTGTCTGTTTCTTTGACACATTCTGATGTTACGTGATGAGAACTGAAAATCAAAGTATAACAGCTCATTAACCCCTATACTGCCAAGTTGGTTGGTTTAGCCACTCGGGACAAGATCCTACCCATGTTGTTATTAATATTTACTCTGCTGCGCCACACTCAGCTCCTGCATCCATCCAGCCTGCGTATGATGAGAAACAATGTAATATTATAATGATATGTGATGATGCAGCGCCAGCTGTTTAGACTGAAATCAAATGTCTCCTGAGGATAGATGCCAGCATTATATATTCACAGAATCTGACAATAAAGGAAAGAAAAGTCTATATCTTCTGCCTCGTTAGGCTTCACGGTGCTAAGAAATTCACACTTCCCAGAGATATGTAACTGGATACAAATGGAAAATTCCCTTATAAAAATCTGATCCCACAACACTGCAAGAATTCAATTGAGGTTGAATATCTGGTGCTGCAGGGAGCTGTTCATACGTTGTTATAGTTTTATCTGCAATTTAAAGGGCAACTACAGTCTGAAAGAAACAATGGTAGCAGCTTTCTGTGCTGATTTCAGACACAGCTCTATGTTGTTTATTAAATCCCCCCCCCCCCCCCCCCCCCCCATTAAGCTTAATTTAACTTTTGGGTTCTGCCAGCACAGTCTTCCATGTCAAGTATTTCCAGGATGTAGACCATCGGGGTTCATCACCACATACACATAGAGTACTCCCATGCCCTGATACAGTGAATTTTGCATGCACAGCTGAAACCTAGCAGGTAAGTAGGGCTTCACTTATTTGGCATGAGAGGAATTAAACAGCACAACTTGCTTAGGGCTTTAGTTGTCCTTTAACATGTCATGCATTGCAGTCCTATTGAGCTTTTTATAAACTCTCCCAAAACACACCCTAACAAAGCAAGCTTGGTTTATGTATGTATAAAAACTAGGGATGCACAGAATCCATAAATGTCTGCATTCACAAACAATACATCGGATACAAATGATTTTGCTTCATCGCAAACAGGGGCCTAATTTGCATATTCAAATTTGAGGCCCACTGTCCTAGCTGAAGCTTGTTTGAGCACCAATGTGTGCCTCTTCTGTTGACTTAGCAGCAAAATGACACAATGACAAAAGGCTACATTTCTTTTTGCAAATTCTAATTTGTCCCAAAGGAAAACTTGTATAGGTTACAGCCAGATCCAAAGCAAAACCTGGATGCAGTTAATGCTCAATGCAGACTGATACAGACACATACAGTATAATTGCAATTAAAGTAGAACCTACAGTTCCATAGATTTGGAGCGGGCGTATTGCTAAAAAAAAAAAATCATCTGTAGTAATATTGAACTGCTGCACATCTATGTTCCTCGTTTTCCTATATAAGTAACCTTTACTGATAAGGAACCAGTTCTAGATGCCTAGAATACAGAGGCTATTTACACAGGGAGTGAGTGGGCCACCTTGACAAGTATATGTTACTGTTAAAATGTCATTTTCATTTTTTTTTAATAATTGTAAGACCAGTGATGGGCAAAAAATGAGTGAAACGCATTGACGTCAATGGGTGTCAAAATTATACTATTTTTAATTACTATTTTGTCCAAATGCATTAAAGTCAATGGGCGTCCGAATAATTTAGACGTGCGAAATTTTATGCAAGCGGCAATTTGACGTGCGCCAAATTTTTTTTGTTGCAGCGGATTTTTGCAAATTTATTTGCAGGCCACGAAACGTGGGAATTCCCATGCCTGGTGAATTTATTCGCCCGTCACTATGTAAGACATCCTTTACTATCTGCATGGGTGGGTTGCTGGACGTTGTTCAAAATCAGAGGTTCAAAGCTTCACAGCATAATTGTGTTACCTTTATCCTCATCTTCTCTAACTGATCTCATGATAATAAATAGAGACATTCGGGGCCCCGAGCTGCAGTGCACCACACCCATAATTACTGTATTCAATATAGATAAAGTGACCTTACAGTACATTCCACCTTAACAAGTCTCTAGCATAGTAGTCTGTGCACTGGATCCCTTATCAAATTGTCCTATATCATCTATGTCTCCTATTTTTCATTATCTGAGTTCTCTAGGTATGAGCCTAATTCGTTGTATTTGTGACTATACACCTTGCCACACAGTGGATTGGATACAGTGTGATATGCCACCAACATGAAGCCTATTGCACTCTGCATCCCACGTGTTACAGACCCGTTACATCCAGGACATTCATATTGTTAGAGAGGAACATGTAACACAGAACAAATATGATGTAATATAAGGTATTGGGCATATGTATTATCAAGATAAGTAATGAATAACATTGTGCAAAACTTTATTGATGCTGTTTATTACCACCCCCAAGAAAAATCATTCCAATTCCTACTTCTAATCTGTTTCATTTTATCCCATTTAATCAACATCTTCCTAAATTATAATTCTCTCTATTATCATAATTATAAGCAGGCCCGTCTATCCCTTCCATGGAAGTGCCTATCCTGAAGCAAAACTATTCCTTAAAAATTCCTAGCCAATTAGCAAATTCACCAGCCCTGACATATTATGCTCTATACTGTATGTCTTCTCTGTTCTCTTTGGATAGGGAATTTATTATCAGATATTGTTCTCACATAGGAGTACATTACCCAAGATTTTCCATCATCTAACTAACGACTTATACCTTCCCCAAGATGCTTTACCGTGTCCCCTCCTCCAATTCTCTACCCACCCTGCCATGTCTGGAAATTTATTCGGTTTATTCTCCATTCATCACATCACATGTTTGTAAATGTCATTAGTGGAGTCTCACTTACTCTGAATTCCAGCAAGTTATTGACCTACTATAGTCCTCTCACTCCCTCAAACCCAACCACCTCCCATTTATTCTAGTGAAATACCTCTTCTAGTTTTCTCAACTGGTACCCCATGTTTTACATATTTATAACCCCATTTCCACTGCCTTTAATCAAAAGCAAGTTCCATTTTATCAAATGCTCATATGGTGTACTCTGTGGTACTCTCTGTGCAGTTCTCCATTGAGCTCATGCACTCTTGTACATCCTTCCCAAATCCCCTCTCATGCACTGCACTTCTATAAAAATAATAGCAGCATTCCACCTCTATATTATGTGTGTACTAAGTGACAAGCATTTAGATGGATGCTGCATCAAGTATGACCTTCACCTACTTATCTAAACTAGCATCACCTATAGCCTATTCTTTTAGCTGTCAATAAGCACAATCTCTTCTCTTCCCCCCAGCCCATGACCACCATCTCTACACAACTCTTCTCTCCCTCTGTTGTGTCAGCACAATACCTTATATCCTAGTCTTGTGCACTCTACCACCCTCCATTACCATTCTCCACAGATCTAGTACCAATACATCTATCTGCACATACAGTAAATCTCTTGCCCAGTCATTTTGCCTTCTACTCTACCAGCACAGTAGCATGCCCCACACCAATACTAATATGTCTATACATTATGCTAGCTATCTTTTCTATCAGCCCAATGCCTTCTACTCCCCATTGTAGTACTACTACCTCTACCTACATATACACTGCTAGTCCAGTCTTCCAGCTTCTGCCTAACACCATTAAAACCACTGTCCTTCTGCCTAACACTAGTGTCACTAAACACATACACTTCTAACCATTTATTCTATTAATTCAAGACCTTAACTCTGCACATACATCCCAAGCCCAGTCTGTTGTGAACCCTCACATCTTATCAACCTCCAAACTATAACTGCTATATCTTACTACATATAAACTCTACCACTGCATATTCTCCCTATATCAGTGCAGTAGTATCTCTCCTCGGTAATAGAGATATATGTCTTTACATATATTGTATACTTCTAGCCTAGTAGGCTTGTCCTCTGTCATAAACCTGTACCCCTCCCCCAAGCCTAGCACACTAAATCTATGTGTACTCTACTACTCATCTGCTGATACTCTCTTCCATTAATATAGTCCCTTATTAAATTTTAGTACCCCTACAGTTTACCTACAAACACAAAAATAAGACATTTTTATTCCAGTAATATACCTGCACATAACATGACTCATCTATCCTTTTATTCAATCTACAGTCACCTAATGATGTTTTATTATCTATGCCAGTGATCTACCTCTATTTTCTTTTCAACGTATAGTTAACTCATTATCCATCGCATTCCATCACATTAACCCTTACGCTGTACTGTATGGCCAGACACCCACACATTTATCTACCCAAGTCTTGCATTCCCTGTATTCAGTCTGCTGATAATCTCCTCCCTTATTGACCATATTCCTGCACCCCTAGATTCTAACTGCCGATATTATTTGCCCATTCTAAACTTTGCACCCTGTATTATATGTACACATATGTGTCTAGCCCAGCACTATACCCCACTACTCTACTAATTGTATATTATATGTTAGCCTTTTCTTTCCTAGTCCAGACTTGACTCTATTCACTCTGCAGCTGTTTCTCCTTCTTTCTACCGCAGCTTTGCAGCCCTATATATTGATATTAGTCCTCACCATTCTACCTTGCACTACTACATATTTGTCCCTGCACCCTTACACCACCAGCTGTCTGTTCAGAATGTGTTTTCTCCCTTTCATGTACTCAGCCCTGAACTAGTGCATTAATCTTAACCCACACACACACATTCACACGTATAGCCAAGCCTTTTAATCTGTATTTCATTTTAAGGTAGTGTTTTCACCCTCCCATCTACCCAGCCTGACACTAGTGCACAGACCCATAACCACAACACCTGCTCACACTCATAACATAGTCTTGCACTAGTGCCCGTGTTCTATTCCTTTTCATTCCTATCCAGTCTTGCACTAGTGCATATATGTGTAATCAACTCCCAGCCCCAAACACACACACATATACACAAACTTACACAGACACACACATATATACATTTACACACACACTATACACACACACACTTACACACACACACACACACACACATATATATATACATTTACACACACACTTACACACACACACACACATTTACACACACTTACACACGCGCTTATGCCCCAGTCTTGCAGCAGGTATTCTCTATGAAGGAACCATTTGTCCCTCTGATCTGCTTCATCCTTGTGCCCCAAATGATACATATTTTTAACCCTATTGCTTCCTACCAGCAACCTTACACTAACCTTCCTTTCCCCCAAGGCCAAACAGCCCCTGTTAGACACACCCTATATAATCCCTGAATATCCCCTTCACGTTCTCATTCTTACCCATCTGTGGGGTCGCTGTATTTAATACAAGTCTCCCTGCACTTATTCCTTGCACCCAGTCTTTAACCCTATCAGGTGTATCCCTGGCTCCCTCTAACTCCTCGTCTTGTCCCCTGTGTATTGCCTATGCACTTGCCTCAGTTTAACCTCGAGCCTCCTTGTCAGCCTTGTGTTTAGCTACTACCCCCGCCCAGCGCCACTTACATCTCTGAAGCGGTTCCAGTGCTTGATCTTGCCGCTGTACTGGTTGATAGAGGACAGCCATTGCTCATCCTCCATGAAATTGCCGGTATTTTCCACCTCCTTGCCTTCTCCCTGTGCCCAGGCGATGGGGAGCAAAAGGGGCAGGAGGATGAGACAGGCGCCCCCCGGGTTCCACATGATCCGCTGAGTGTAGCGCTGAGTGTAGCGCTGAGTAGCCGGATAGCGGTCTGCCTGCTGCAAGCAATGGCTCGGATGGATGGAGGGATGCTGAGGAGAGGGAGGAGGAGGAGACCTGCTGCAACTGAGCCGCCTTGGAGAGAGCCCGAGAGCTTCCAGCACTGACTGAGACTACAGGGAGAGCAGGGAGACTGCGCCAGAGCAGGAGGGAGGGGGAGACTAGTGACACCTGAAACACAACAGGAAATGGCTTTGCTATTGTTTTCTGCCTAATTACCCAAATCCCCCATATATAGACATGACATATAGACATGACACACATTTGTGTTTGTACCGACAGACAGGGGTATGGGGAGGAGGTTACTGCCGGAGCACATGGAGTAAGAATAACCCGTAATAAGGATTTGACTCTCCGCCAGTACATTCATAGAAACATGTGAGGGATCCATCGTGCAGAATACTTGGGTCCTGGAGTTTTCTTCCCGAGGAGTCTTTCTGTGGTTTGGAGCAGCAGTTTTATAAAGCTAATAAGCATTTATATATTAGAAAATCCAATAGGATTGTTTTGCCAATGGCAGGGCTGGTGGTGTTACTGCCAATAATTTGTATTTCTTTATATGTCAGCCCCAGCATCATGTCTATTTACACCCTATTAGCCCCAATGCCCTCTCCCAGCTTAACAATCACCGTCTGGACTGGAACTCAAAATAGGCCCTGGCATTTCAGGTACACAGAGTCCCAAGCAGCCGCCACCAGCCCAATAAATAGTGACTGTCTATGGTATCTAACAGCAGCCCCTCTAGCATTTACCAGAACCCAAAAGATTGTCAGTCCGGGCCTGCACTCCTAGACCTAGACCCCTACCCTTACCCACCCAACCACCCCCCAATTTGATTCCCCCTCATGTGTCACCAGCCTCCAGACAAATGTAGGGACCCATAGGGTTAATGTGCCTTTAAATCCCTACACTTCATGTTCTCCCTACTTGCTGGGCAGATGCCCATGTAGCTAGTTGTAATTTACATATCCCAGTTATTGGCCTAGAGGTGTTCTGACCACTTCCTGTCACACTTTGGTATAGTGAGTGAGAAGGAGAGGATCTTCCTCTTTGGCTTCTGGTTGCTGACCTAGCTGGATGTTTCCAGGGAGGCCCAGTAAAGCCTGTTTGCCCTAGATTGACCAGAACCTTTAGAGAGAGATAAGTCGGGGAGCAGGGATTCCGTGAATGAGGCCAGCTAGAGATAAGATACTACCTGTAATAGTACTCTCTAGGAGAGTAATGGGGCCCTCTGACGGGCTTCCCCAATCGATATCTGACCGAAAGTCAGCCAAATGTCGATCGGACTGGCCACCTTAAGATAGGCAGGTTAAGTAGCAAGAGCAGCTTGACTCCAACTAGGAGGGATAGCTAGGAGGTAGCTCTCTCCTCAGGCAAGACTGGCCTGTAGTATAGGGACACAGCCTAATAGGGAATTAGGGTTAGTGAGTTCCCTGATGCAACGTGTGAGGATCCAGGTCACGGTGCTGAGATCCTGAGGGTGTATCTATCCTGGTATGACACTGTGCTGTCTCTGAGGGACATGTATTAATGTGATGATTATCTGCTGGTAGCACTCTGATAAAAGTGAAAAAGTCAATCCGTTATAAATTATAGATTCACTTTTTTACTTTTATCAGAGTGCTACTGGTTTTATTTTACATGGAATGCAAGACCTGAAGGGCAGGCAAAGGTCATCCAGTTTAAGCACCTGACACCCTCTTGGGTGCATAATTAATGGAGAATCGAACCCAAACCTTAAAAACCTCCTACCCCTCAACCCTACCTAAACCCCCCTCCCTCCTCCCCCCTCCCCCCAAGCCTACCTGGTACCCAGGGCAAATGCCCCTAACTTTTTACTTACCCCTCCCTCCGTGCAGATTGTGTGTGTTTTACTTTGTATATCTGATTCTGCATTTGTGTGTTTGAACCTGACCCAGATATCTTTGTGCTGCTGCTAATGAATTGTGTATTATTGTGTGTGTTTGCTAAGTATTGTCTACTTGTACAACTGTGCCTATTACATGTGCTATTTATTCTTCCATGTGATCTGAGTTATCAGCTTTAGAACTGACACTGTGTATCTATCCAGCCTTGTCTTCTAGGGGCATTATTAATGGAACTGGCACCATTGTTATTGGCACTTTATTAATTCTGGTGTGTTTTCTGGTTTGTTATAAAAATGAATCTGCACTGTGTTCTGGGGGATTCTTTATTAAATTGAGACCATGTTTACACTGTGAGGTATTTAGGTCTATTATACACAGAGCTGGTTCTATTAACACATGGAGACAATTTGCATGATATTGGCACTGAAACTCTATTCTGGGGCATTATGTATCAGATTGGCACTGTATGTGCTTGCATGAAGTGCCATTTGACTATGAAACAACCAATTGAGTTTATAGATGTAATTAACCAGGCACCCTCTGCCTGTGCCTGCACTACTACTAGAGCTCCCAGCACCACTAGTGTGTAAAGGATCAAATGAATGTCTTCTCTGAATAATGCAGGATTTTCCTTTCACATGTGTGTCCATCTCATGTTAGTGCCACACCTGATTTATTGGCTTTAACCCACTTACTTATGTCTCTGCAATGAGAGGGCACTGTTTCAGCCTGGGTAAATATACACAGAATGGGTTTCACGCCAAAATCTGCACACTGTGCCTGTCAAAGAAGAGGCAAAAGTGAGTGGGTTCCAGCAGATCAGTTGATTCTCATTAGTCTGAGACTGTAAGTGCAAGTGTGTGAGTCAATGCAAGTGTGTAAGTAAGAAAAACTACAGTTACTGACCATTGCATCTGATGCACTGATTCACCTGCTTACTGTATATGTGTGTGCCCAAGGCAGGATTTGCTTGTAAAGTGGATAAAGATGGCCACATTGGCTCAGAGTTATGACTCTTATATTATTTCCTCTGCACCATATTTTTTTACTATCAGGTTATTTAAAATTCTAGCTGACCAATAGTTCTCTCTTTCAAGTGTATTAACAATTCCATTCCTAGATTTGTGTCTTTGCCATGAAAATATTTGTAGACAGTTTGCTTGAGATGCTTTTAGCTACTTGCCCCACCCTGAAAAAAATTCTGTGGACCCCCATGCTAACTTACAGTTTAGTATCACAATAGCCTTGGATATTCTGTCTGTCCAATAAATAATCCAAGCCACACTTAAAGACATTAAGAGAATCAGCCATCACAATATCACTGGCAGGGCATTCCACAGCCTCACTGTCCTCCCTGTGAAGAACCACCTACGTTGCTTCAAATTAATTTTTTTTTCTCTAGTCTGAAGGGGTGGCCTCTGGTACGGTGATCCTCGTTATAGGTAAAAAGGTCCCCTTCTATTTGTCTATAATGTGCTCTAATATACTTGTAAAGCGTAATCATGTCCCCTCGCAAGCGCCTTTTTTCAAGAGAAAATAACCCCAACCTTAACAGTCTTCCCTCCTAATTTAAGTCTTACATCCCTCTAACCAGTTTAGTTGCACGTCTCTGCACTCTCTCCAGCTCATTTATATCCCTCTTAAGGACTGGAGTCCAAAAACTGCACTGCATTCTCCAGATGAGGGATTACCAGGGACCTACTGTATAAAGAGGCATAATTATGTTTTCTTCCCTTGAGTTAATGCCTTTTTATATGCAGTACTGTATTTGCTTTAGTGGCCACAGAATGACACTGTCAGGAATTCCAGGTTTGAAACCAGCCGAATTGGTGTTTTGGCCTATGGGGGACTTCCTACAATCAATTTGTAATTGTTTGCAGCGCCGGAATCGCTGGGCGGGTCCTATTGCCCATGTTGTAAAACAGCAATCCTGAAGGCAAAGAAAGGAAATGAAGAGTGCATTGCAGCTGAGGCTAAGACAAGCCCCAAAAAGTTTTTTAAGTATATTAATAGTAAAAAGATGCAGGTTGAGAGTGTTGGTTGTAACAGATACAGAAAAGGCATTGAATTAAAAGGGGCATTGATTCATGGGAGGAGGGGGTCATTCTTGTATAGAGCATTGGTAAGGCCGCATCTAGAATATGCCGTACAGTAGTGATGCGCGGGTCGAGATTATCTCAGCCGCAACCGACCCTAACCGCCCCCTCCAAATCCGCACTGCTAGGTCAGGGCGGGAGAGCAGGAGAAGAACTCAACCCGGACCCACCTGCAACCCGAAGATTTTGTGCAGGAGTGGGTCCGAATCCACGGTTGCCTCTGGTTTTGGGCTGGCCCGCACATCACTACCGTTCAGTTTGGTCTCCAGTACACAAACAGGACATTATTGTATTAGAGAGGGTACAGAGAAGGGCAACAAAACTGGTAAAAGGTATGGAAAATCTTAACTGTGAGGAAAGACTGGCCAATTTGGGGATGTTCACACTGCACAAGAAGCACTTAAGGGGTATTATGAAAACTATGTATAAATACATAAGGGGATCATATAATAATCTCTCTAATGCTTTATTTACCAGTAGGTCTATCCAGCTGATGCAAGGTCACCCATTCCTATTAGAAGAAAAGAGGTTCACCTAGTGGTGTAATTACTCACTGGTGGGCACTGGTACAGTATGAGCACCCGGACCCCCTGTCAGGTCCCCCCCCCCTATGAATGGCACGCCGGAGTGCTGCTGGTGCACTGTAAAATCTCCCTCTGCCCAGCCGCCCGCGATAACTGCAACTCCATGTCTTGCCCCTCCCACCCCACTCTATTCCCGCCCCTCTTCTATTATTTAGCCCATTCACCCTGACAACTCCTACTTTCTTAGTTATTCCTCCCTATGCCCAGGTGCCCACTGCTGCAGAACATCTTGCTGCAAGTTAGTTGGCCTTCATCTTGGAATTTGAACTACTCCCTGGCTGCTATGGTCAGTAGCCATAGCAACAGATGTATATAATTGTTGCATCAGGAAGTTGCTGTTGGTTTTCATTATAGGGCTACTTTATACACAGCACTGTACATCCCCCGGGCCCATTTGCCCTTTACTGGCCAGGGAACTTATAACTAGTTGGACTGACACAGACTCACCAGCACCAATTCACTTTGCTCCATGCCATGTATTAGTGGGCAGCCCGGCACACAAAGGGTTAACCACACAGCTGAGAGGAGAGATGGTGCTACTTGATGCTGTTACAGGCTCAAGGAGACTCACACAGTTTTTCCACAAGAGGTTCTGCAGCAGGAGCTACTTCTGCAGCTAGGAGCTACTTCTATCCCGGGAAGCAGGGGTTAAAGCCAAGCAACAGTCAACTTCCGGCAAATAAAGACCTGGAGGAGGCGGACCATCCCAGGGTGGAGCTGCCATGTTGCCCTTGTGCTGGAGTCTCTCTTCAGTGACCTTGTACCCATAAACCCATAATGAATGTGCTCTAGCGCCACCTGTCTACCGAGCTCTGTTGTGCAGCCTTCCCTTCAATTCCGTTGTGCAGCCGATATTTTCCTATTCTTACATATAGCACCTAACAGCGCAGCGAGCTAGTGCCACCTGACTACAGCGACGCACAGGAGGAGATTGGTAGCACTACCTTACTGGAGCAGAGTTCATTGTCGCGGTCCCCAAGGGGGTACAGGCCAGGGTGCATTCACACCCCCTGCGTCCCTGGTAATAACGCCACTGGTTCAACCTAAATATTTGGAAGGGTTTTTTTACAGTAAGAGCTGTGATGATGTGGAATTCTCAGTTGTACTGGCTGATATTTTAGATAGCTTTAAGTAGGGGTTGGATGGCTTTTTAGCAAGTGAGGGAATACAGGGTTATGGAAGATAGCTAATAGTACCAATTGATCCAGGGACTAGTCCGATTGCCATTTTGGAGTCAGGAAGGAATTTTTCCCCCTCTGAGGCAAATCGGAGAGGCTTCAGATGGGTTTTTTTGCCTTCCTCTGGATCAACTGGCAGTTAAGCAGGTTAAAAAAAAGAGTTAAAAGGTTGAACTTGATGGACGTGTGTCTTTTTTCAAACTAACTTACTATGTCACCATCAAGGAGCTAGTGCTGTAATCCTCAGGAAGTTGGAGATTTAACATTTTCTGCATTATAAAAACAAGGTAATGTATACTAGAAGTCACTGAGGAGTTTTATATGGTCTGCTTCCTCGTGCCTTTATATAGTTATATATATTGTTTACATTGGGGGTTCATTATTTTATATACATGGAGCAGAATTCAGCCAAACAGATAACACCAATTGCTACCTGTCACTGAAGAAGCAGCAAGATGTGAGAAATATATACAGCATAGTAGCAGAAGGGCTGTGAATAACATACAGGAATAGATGGGTGGGGGTGCAGATGGGGAGTGGTATTAGAGACCTACGGGCCACAGTATAAATTTTGCAACTGGGATCTGTCTGTGATTTGTTGAAGAAGACAGGGCAGTGCTGCTGATGTTAGCAGACCCATGGGCGGACTGGGCTGGAGGGACACCGGGAAAAAATATCCCGTCTGACATCCTGCTGTGCATTGTTTTTCACACATGCGTGAGGAGCGGCGCTTTTTTCGCATGCGTGTAGTGTTTTTTGAGCATGCATGCTGTGTTTAGAGCTTGAGAGGGGGGACCTGGGGACTGCCAGGAGGGCCCTTCATTTTACAGCCCTGATGGGCCCCCAACGCTCAAATCCAAGCCTGAGCAGACCACATCAGTGGGGCAGACTCTTGTGCTGTCACTGATTGCAGGGCCGGATTTCAGTGGTGGGTGCCCCTAGGCTGTGTGGTGCTAGCGCCGGGTCGTGCTTGTGGTCCTAGCGCCCACAGTCCTCACCACTATAGCGAGCACAGGCGCACCGGAGCACTGGGGAGCTGCGCGTACAGAGCATTCGTTTTTAGATAGGGGCAATTACTCCCCATTTGAAAACCGGAAAATGTCAGTAGAAGTATTTAAATAATTAAAAAAAAAAAAAAAAAAAAAAGAAATAACAAAGACCAACTGAAAAGTTGCTTAGAATTGGTAATTTTATAACATACTAAAAGTTAACTCAAAGGTGAACCACTCCTATACACTCATATCCCTTATCTCCTGTGTGACTTGACCACTTGATATTGTTTTCATATGTCAAATTGTGGATTGGCCACATTATATTGCACTTATATTAAACTTCTAATGGAAAATAATACATTTGTTGTGCCTTTGATGTCCCGAGGCCCCACTTCAGTCACATCCCCTGTAGCCCCTTTGGTTACATCACTGCTGGGGCACAATGAGTAATGGGGTGGGGTATTTAGTTTAAACAATATTCAATAAGACACTACACTGTTAGAATAACATTAGCACCTTTTCTGCAAGCAAAGCATTAATTTTCTCATATAGTACCAGTCAATTAAAATAAAATCCTAACATTTTCTGTTACACTGTGCATTTGGGGACATAGGAATACAAAAGGACTGACGTAAAAATGTCAACAATACAAATGATATTTGGTGTTTTGCTGCTGAGAGCTAGCCTATATCCTATAGGGAGGTTGTATAGCAGGTGAAACTCATGGTATGAGAAATAAATTACAGTGCAGGACTGTTGGAAACAGTGTCCCTTTAATTGGATCATTCTGGTAAATGTATGTGGAAAAATTGCAAATACTAACTCAAGCCTTTTAAGGATCTGTGTATTGAGGGACTGCCTCCAACTCATATAGCATCCTGTTTTCTTATGAAGGAGAAGAGGTATCTGCAGACATAACACACCACATCCTCCACAGTTTTCTCTTCCTTTCATTACAACACATATTGTTAGAGAGCAGATCAAATACATCTTTATTCCACTTTGTGCATGCGTATTTTACCACAATGAGAAGTTACTGACTTTCCAGACTTAAAAAGAAAAAATAACATTTTGCTTAATGAAAGTAATTGCCATTCGAAGCAACTTTTCAATGTATGTTATTTACAAAGTTACAGTGGTTTTAAACATATTACATTTAATTGTTATTAAAAGCAGCATCGGTCCCTTTCTTTTCTCTGCACTAGTGGCTCTGACTTTAGAAACAATGCAGCAGCTGATTAATAGACCTGTGAAGAAGCATGCAAGGCTGACTTCTGACACATTGTTTCAAGAGACGGAACCAGCAGTGCAGAAAGAGACATTCAGGTACTACTTGCAAGTGCAATTGCATTTACAGATAACTTTAAAGCCATTGAAAATGTTTCACATACAGTGGATAGTTGCTTAGAACTGTTTTTTATTTACCGTAGTATGCTAAATTTCTGCAGCAATTTTAAGCAAACTTCTTTGCATCTGTTTATATTTCTCTTTAGTCGGATTTTATTGTTCCCAAATGATGCTTTTTAGATCTTTTTAAAGTTGGGAATGCCTCTTTCAAACCTGTTCAATAGATATCTGGCTGGATGACAAGTCTACGGGACATATTTATCACAAGGGGAAATAGAACACCACAGGTCACAAGAGGGGAAATTCTGTCACTTTTTGTTCACTTTTGTGGGATTTTATGGACATATTTATAGGGTGAACTATCTGGCAAAATGGGGTGAGTTATTTTACCTCTCCAAGTATGTGTTACCATCTGCTTGCCCCTCTCACCTTTTCCTATACGTGTATCCACTCTTCAATTGTTTCTTCTGTGTTTTCTTTTTCTGTACCTCTTGCATGATACTTTATCTTACTTCTTTCTTTTATCTTATTATAATACACAAATATCTTGCAATACATGAATATCTTGTAAATAATATCCTTATAAACGGTGACTAGTGATGTCATCAGTTATAAACGGTGAGTAGTGATGTCATTTTTGTCACATAGCTCACTAAAACCTGTGTATTATAATAAATAAAGTACCCCGTTGGAAAATATTATATTAGAAGTTACTTCGGAGTTCCATGACCTGTATAAAAACCTCATGTCTTTATATGGTTATGAAACTCCTCGGTAGTATATATATAATATCCTTATATTTTACAAGAGGGGGTACTTTATTCACTATATAATACACAAGAGCCATGAATATCCTGTAAATGATATCCTTATAAACGGTGACTAGTGATGTCATCGGTTATAAACGGTGAATAGTTATGTCATTTATGTCACATGACTCCTAAAACTTGTGTATTATAAAAAATAAAGGACCCATTGTTGGAAAATATGAGGACATTAGAGGTAACTTTGGAGCTCCATGACCTGTATAAAAGCACTCAGCCATCGAGCTTTTTGAATCTCCCGCGGAGCTCCCTTGTGTGCTGCCATATAATGGCTCCTTGCTGTGGTGCAATTAGGATGTGCCAATAGATGTGGATCTCCAGTGCTGCTTCTGAAATACAGTACCTGTTAATGGAAAACTTACAGCAAAGTTTTATTATTCATTTATATAGCACCAACATATTCTGCAGCGTTGTACATATATTAATCATTCACATCAGTCCCTGTTCCAGTGGACCTTACAATCTAAGGACCTTTATACATTAACACACTATGGTCACTATCAGGAACCAAATAATCTGTCTCTATATGTGTTGGTCAATATGGCCTAGAACATGGGTGGCCAAATAAATGAAGGATAGTTTGCTTAGCTAAGTCTCTATCGGACACTGCATTGTCGTATTTTAGAGCTTTTTGGATAATATGTTTCTGTATTATAGAGCTACTACCTCTAATGCCAGAGCATTCAGTATAATATAACAATGTAATTGGTTACCCAGGGCAGAAGAATATTTTATTATTATCATGTATTTACAAAGTACCAACCGGTTCCACAATGCTGCCAATTGCCAATAAAAGGGGTAAAGAGTGTTTTGCCTAAAATATATAAAAATCTGAAAGGTGAAACGGAGACACAGGGTGTGGGGATAACATCCCAAAAGTGGCCTAAAGTGACACAAAATGTATATTCTACATCTGATTTTAAGCTACTAGCCCTTTAAAGGGGACCTGTCACCCTAATAATTAATTCCAAATCATATTTTATCATGTTAGTCATGCAAAATAAACTTTAACTACACTATTTAAATAATTTTAATCTTGTTTCCTTCCGTCTGGGAATTCATAATTATAGCAAGCAGGCAGGCACCATTTTGTGGAGCCTGTTATTAAGGCAAAATTTTCAAAATTTTGTTTGTGCACCAGAATGGGGGACCTGATGTCCATCCCCATGCACTGGCTACACAATTAAAAGGTGAACAGAGGGGGGATGTGTGGAGAACAGTGACATTTAGGAAGTGCTGAAAGGAAAGTGATAAGTGATATGCCTTAAGCTGGCCATAGACGTTGAGATTTTTAAAAGTTCAGATCCTGATCGTGAGACCACGATCGTCTCAGAACGATCCTACGATCCTACGAATTTACCATCAACTAAAAAGACCAATTTGCCAGGAAAACAAAGGGGAGCTGCCGGCTTGTCCCTGCAAACATAGATAGATTGCACTGGGACCGACAAAGATTTTTTGACCTGGCCGATCAATTTCCCAACAGATGTCGGCCGAAAAATCGTAAGATCGTTCGAATACCACTAACCGGGCGATAATTTCGAAGGATTGGTCAGGCTTCCCTAAAATCGGTCGTTCGGCAAGAAGAATCGGCGCGTCTATGGGGAGCTTAAGGCATAGAGGAGGGGCAGACAAGATTTGATTGACGGCTGAGATTTTGAAATGTGTTTACAACAGCTATGGATGCTTTAATAAAAAAAGAATTTGGATTTCATGTTTACTTTGAAAAATACTTTTATTATACAGTTTTTTTTATGTCTGGATGACAGGTCCACTTTAACAGAAATCATAGCAGTGGGGCTCATCTAATAACACTGGGCATATTTGCCCCATCGCAGTAGCCGATGGCTTTTGTTGATGAAAAATAATGAAAGCAAATATATTATATGTGATGAGTATATTATGAGATATTATTTCCCAAGTGTTAATAAATTAACCCCGGCAAGTTCATGAATTACCAGAGCTACAAGCTGCACAGGAAATAGCATAAACTTGATAAACAGAAAACATGAATGATGAATCCTGGCTAACATCTAAGTTTACCAATAAAATATGTGCTTGTTCCTTATAATGCCACTTCAAAATAAGCATAAATCTGCTCTATATTAAAAAAATACTTTGAAACGAGATTTCTGTTTAGTCCAGACACAAGTAGCACTTACCTACATTTTTTGCCTTTCAAAATCCAATTTTGTGTATCGGGAATGACAGTGACCTATTGTTTTTTTAAGGCATTAAACCAGTTTAAAATACATTTTGCGAAAGGAGAACACAGCAGACAGGCGCAATGTACACAATACATCATTTTTCATGCTGTGCTTGCGACGCCAAGTAATTTAATGGATTTATAATTAGTGAAGTGAACAGACATAAAGAGAAGAGTGAAATGATATTCTCATTAGGAAAAGCCATCTCACGCAGCCATTGGGCTTACACTGACAACAGTAATGCATTTAACATGATATATTTCTGCAATGCATTCACAATTTACAAGTAATGCATAAGAAATATATGTGAATGGGATAAGCTGGAAAAAATGTTTTATTGATGTTTCCATGAGTTAAGGAACTAGAGCAGTTTTTTATGGTAGGATAATCTAGGGTGGAATATTTGATCTATCCCGCAATGCAATATCCTCAGTTATTACATTCAATTAATTATTATTATTATTAATATCAAGATGATGAAACATTAATAGGAAAATAAGATACCTTCAGTATGCAAGGTGCTGCAAGAGCAGAAAGTCTACATATACAGTATATTGTGGAAATACTCAGCAACGGTTCCCCCAATCCACCCCAGCCATGTTATGATCTGCCCCACCCATGATTCCTGTTCCTGGTATTGAGCCTATGTAATTAAGGCTCCAGATGAATGCCTGGATTACCCTTATGTAAATGCCATAATTAGGGGAATCTGAGTAGGTCAAGGCACTAGCAGAACCGTATTCCCATAGTAAAAAACGTGAATTCTGATTTTAAAGTGGCTTTTTGCCACCCCTGGTAACAGGTTGCTCTCTGCTGCCTGAGGCAAGGTGAGAAACAATAGGTAAGATCATGTGCTCCTGTTGTCTAACCCAAAGACGCCACGAAGGAATGTGATTAATGAGTGGGATCTGACAAGTTGATATCTAGAGATCATTTAGACTTATAGAGTAATGCAATAAACGTTGCACAAATTGCACCACATCATACCTTCAAGCAGGTGACCAGTAAATAGATTCATATGGGTTTCAAGACCTGGTTCTAGCTTCACCACTTTTATTACATGACCCAACTAGCCTCATTTGTAAGTGTGGTTGCACTGGTACAGAAATTTTACAATATGTTAGTAATTTTAGCATTGTCTAAGGCCAACCTTGGAAATCTTCTTATTTTATGGGGCAAAATTTGCCTATAGCAACAACTCAGTAAGTAGTACAGGTATGGGATCTGTTAGTCAGAAACCTGTTATCCAGAATGCTCTGAATTTCGGAAAGGCCGTCTTGCAGAGACTCCATTTTATCCAATTAATCCAAATTTTAAAAAATGATTTCCTTTTTCTCTGTAATAATAAAAAAGTACCTTGAAGTTGATCCAAATTAAGATGTAATTAATCCTTATTGGAAGCAAAACCAGCCTATTGGATTTACTTAATGTTTACATGATAGTCTAGTAGACTAAAGGTTGTGCACATTCTGATTAACAGGTCCCATACCTGCCTATTGACTTATCAATATACATGATGTGATTAGTTGGTAAGCATTATGGTGCAACTTTGTATGTTACTCCTCAAGAGTCTAAATAATCCCTAGATATCACCATGTCAGCCTGTACTGATAAATCACACCCTTTCTAGTGGCTCAAGGTTTCCTGTAGTTTCTTTGCAAAAAGTCATTGCATAGCACATTATTGCTAATGCCTGACATAGTCTTAGGGGTTATTTATCAAAGTCCGAATTTATCTCAATATTTTCTGAAAAAACTCTGACCAAATCCGCACATGTTTTCGGCTTATTCATTAATACAGTTTCCAGAAAATATTGTTTGCTGGAAAAAAAATGTAAAAAAACTGATTTCCAGGATTTTTCGGCTTTTTCGTCCAATTTTCATGATTTTTTCGGATTTTTTACCAGATTCCAGATTTTTTTTTTTGTGTGATTTTTTGCATTAAAATAACCCCCTAAGTATCTCATTAATACAATCTTTGAAAAGAAAGGGGAAAAGCTGCTGCCCATTGTTTGTGGTACAGATGAAAGAAATATCATAATCATGCGTAGATGTTCTACTAGCATTATGTTAGAATTAATTTATTGCAAACGAGTAAAAAAAGCAAGTACACTGCCCATAATTATTATATACATTATATGCAATGAAAATGAACTTTACGAAGAAATTGATTTTGTATATCTTTGTTCTCTATATGAGTTTATTCCCTGCATCCCATTCATTAATCAATGAGGGGAGACTGCATTCCAAAAACAGTAGGAGTCATGTAGAAATGCCCAGGCACAAGTGAAAATTGCACCCTTGCATAGCTCTGCAGTGCTGGTGAATTCTGCTTCATCTGTTGATGGTTTGGTTGTCTACTTTAGGAACCTAGAACTGACTGTAGTGGGTCATTTTTTGGAGGTTTAGAGACCCATTGAAATGCATTACAAAGGTGCAAACACATTTATGAGCGTATTTTCTTGAAAGGGGATGTATAACTTTCATAGCAGTGTTACTTCACTCAAATGTTGCTGGACTACATCTTCCAACATTTAGGGTTAACTCATAATGGCAATTGTCAGGGTTGAACTGGGCCGGTCGGACACCAGGATAAAAACGGGGCGGTACTCTGAGTTGAGAACCATGGTGGACCCTGATCACCCCAGTCCAGTAACTACAGAGATGAATTATTAAAGTGTGAAGTATAATTAAGTAACTCTTACAGGCATATTCCAACCGAAACAAAGAAAAGTCTCCATATAATTCTCCAGAAAAAAATATCTGCACAGATGTTTTTGGATCCTTATAAAGGAAGTGAAGCGAACTGAATGTTCACTTCAGTCTATACCCTTTGTTGCCAGTAAAAACAATATCCATGCCTTCCGGCTCTCAGTGCACATAATACTTCCAAGCAACTTCACTGCAAAATAGTGGCAGCTCTGTTCTTCTCCAGCTACACATTGACCACTGTACATAAGGAATAAGAAAGAGAGAAAAAGAAATAACACTGCCAAAGAGGCATGATTGATTGAGTAAAGTGGAAAATAAACTCCCTTTCTGAAAAGCCAGAAAGTATTTGCAATGTCTTCTTAATTTTACTTGCCTCTGGCATACTCATCATTTTTCACTGAGACGTCAGCCTTTATTTATTCTGCCAGCATTGTCAGGACCTGCATTTCATTGCATTGGGGGGATTTAATCTGCGTTTGATTCTACCTTCTGTCTTTAACCCATAAATAATCACTCTTTTGGAAAACTTATGTTATGATCAACAATTTTTATGGAGCTTTGAGTGTCTTTGGCCATAGATAGTTTTCTCTGTTTTTATTGGCCACAAGAGACAACACAAAATATAATAGATTTATAGAAGCGTAGGCAGGTTGTAGTTGGAAAAAGAGGGGAAAAACTTGACTGTATGAAATTCTACTCCAATTTCCATGGCAGCTACTTGGGGTTTTAGCATGGCACGCTGCATCACAGACTATTGGGCAGTTCTTCTAACATTCAGGGAACGGTCATGACTATTTTCTGCAAATTATTTTCCATTGTAGGGTTATAAAAAAAGATTGAACAGTTGCCAAAAATGTTTTGGTGAGATTTCAGATCAAGATTCTCGAAAACATGCTGCAATTTGATTATGATGGTTTTATAATAGTTTTCTGAAGGAAACCAAACAAATATCATACATATTGGGAAAATGAAATTTTGGAAACATATTGTTTCTTCCAAAAGATTTGGCACATGTTTAGCATTGTTACATCCCGTCCTTCTATAACGCTGGTTACCCCCACTTTATGGACCCCTTTTGCCCTCTGACTGACACTAGACATTCTATACCATTTTTGTAGTTGTGACATTGAAAAAAATGTTCTACATTCTATCTCTGGATACACATTATTTGCAATTTAGTATTAAAATGATATCCTTTGAATGTCTAAAATATTTTTATACTTTATTATTGACTCTCTTTATTTAGCTAGAATACTGGTCGAGATTTACTTTTGATCATTCACTTGGGGAGAATTACATTAAAAGATATAACAGATGTCCAAGTAAAAAAATAATGGAGTCTACTGGATACCTCCAAAAATACACATTTTTTCAGGATTGGGATCTGCTCAAAGTTCATATCTGCCAAAGCTAAACCCACAATTCCCCTTGGTCACTTTCTCATTCTTGTACAATATCCTTTTGTCCATGGGAAAATTGAATTGTCCTGTAAGAACTAGGACTTTTTAGACAATGGTCTACAGACAGAAATAGTAATATTGACTGAAAATGCATTTATCAAGCAGAATTGATTAAGCCCATAATGTTTTCCAAACGGACATTTTAGGAAAGAACAAGCTCACTACATGACACCTTTACACAGGAGTCATTTATAGTGTTGCAAATACTCTCAGTGGTGAGCACTGTAGGGTAAGGCCACACGAGGAGATTCAGGGAGATTAGTCGCCTGGCGACTAATCGCCTCGTCTTTTGCGCGACTATCTCCCCGAACTGCCTCAGCAGTTTGAAACTGCCGCTTCAAATTAAGTGAAATTGCTGTCCAACACAATACAGTCATCGGATGTGATTCATTGATATGGAAAGTTGCTCTCTTGTATATTAGGGCTAGTCCACACGAGGAGTTTCGGGGAGATTTTGTCGCCTGGTGACTTATCGCCTCGTCTTTTGCGCGACTATCTCCCCGAACTGCCTCAGCGTTTTTCCACATAGGCTGCAACGCGAAAACGCGGCGATGCGTTTTCTATAATCGCCCGGTTGCCTCACTGAGGCAACTTTGGGCGACTATTGAAAACGCATTGCCGCGTGTGCATTAGCACAGGCGACTTTGTGTTGCAGCCTATGGGGAAAAACGCTGAGGCAGTTCGGGGAGATAGTCGCGCAAAAGACGAGGCGATAAGTCGCCAGGCGACAAAATCTCCCCGAAACTCCTCGTGTGGACTAGCCCTAATATACAAGAGAGCAACTTTCCATATCAATGAATCACATCCGATGACTGTATTGTGTTGGACAGCAATTTCACTTAATTTGAAGCGATCTTCTAGAATGTTTTTCCCTATTCTGATAGAAACAATTTATGCACCAAAGAAAACATTGTCTGGAAAAATATAATCCTAGATAAAGGCTGATTAATCTTCTTTAATATAAAGTCTTCCCCTTCAGAACATGTTCCTTTCTCTGGTTACCAGGCAGTATCCCTTATTTATTGACTGACTTTTGATTTCGTTTAGGTTACAATGTTCTAGAAGCTGAAAATAAAGTACTGTAATACATAAACCTTTATGAACAAAGTATTCATCTTGAAATGTAAAGATACAATAACTCTAAACAGTATTAATGTATTATAACATCCGATGCTGCTTCACAGAATTATATTACAAACAGCAAATGAAATTCTAAGCTCTCTATTAGTTGTAGTTATGTTCCATATCCTGCTGGCTCCTGAGGGCTGGGACTAGAAAAGGCTCTTTTTGCACCTTCTTTTCACTGATGTGTGCTCTCAGAAAAGGCAGAATGCTTGCTATTAGTTCTGAATCTCAATGAAAACGCACTTTGAATTTTGCATCTGGTTTGTCTAATGAAGGAAGGTTGGCCCTGTAAACAAACCAGCACTGTAATCTTTTCCCTGAAAAAACGCTGTTTTGCCTTCCTCTTACTGGGAGCCTTTACAAAGAGCTTTTTTCTTGTCTTGAAACTTATGAAGTGGCTACTGCAGATCAAATGCACTATATGAAACAGAAAATGAACAAAGAAAATGTATATTTAGAGAAAATTACCCTGGGGTTATTTGGTTTAATAGTGGACTATTGCCCCTCTTCTGAAAGAGCTGGGAGATAATGATGCTCTTTTCAGTTCTAAGTGCTCAGGAAGGCATAATGATATTAACCTGTACAGTACATAGCACATTTTAGGCATAAATTGGTTTAAATTATATTTTTATAAAATAGCTGAGCAGCAATCTAGGTAAAAAATTCTAGAACCATAAGAACAGATAAGTGCATGGAAACTATATCCAAGATCAAAGGGAAAAAGACAGAATAAGTATCCCATTAACTGCCCAGAAGAAAAATATACTTGTATGCTTTCCTGCTCTTTCCATTCCCTGGTTTCATATGCTATTGAAAGTTTCCAATCATTCCAATATTAAAAAAGATTGCCCTAATATATATATAGGTATGAGATCTATTATCCAGAATGCTCGGGACCTGGAGTTTTCCCGAATAAAGGATCTTTCCGTAATTTGGATCTTCATGCCTTAAGTCCACTAAAAAATCATTTAACCATTAAATGAACCCAAAAAGCTTGTTTAGCGTCCGACAAGCATTAATTATATCTTAGTTTGGAGCAAGTACAAGGTACTGTTTTATTTTTACAGTGAAAAGGAGAATCATTTTTAACAATTTTGATTATTTGGATAAAATGTAGTGATGGGCGATTTTATTTACCAGGCGCGAATTCGCGGCGAATCTGCGCGATTCGCCACCAGCGAACAAATTCGCAAAACGCCCGCGAAAATTCGCGGCAAAAATTCGCCGGCGTCAAAAAAACTTTTTCCGAAAAAACGGACGCCAGCGTCAAAAACGGGCGCCGGCGTCACAAACGGGCGCCGGCGTCACAAACGGGCGCCAGCGCCGTTTCGCAAATTCGCCCATCACTAATAAAATGGAGTCTTTGGGAGACAGCCTTTCCATAATTTGGAGCTTTCTGGATAACAGGTTTCTGAATAACGGGTCCCATAAGTGTACTGATATATACAGTCATATGAAAAAGTTTGGGAACCCCTTTTAATTCTTTGGAGTTTTGTTTATCATTGGCTGAGCTTTTAAAGTAGCAACTTGCTTTTAATACATAACATGCCTTATGGAAACAGTAGTATTTCAGCAGTGACATAAAATGTAAATGTAACAACCTCTAGACGCCTCCTATAGCCTTTGATAAGTGTCTGGATTCTGGATGGCAATATTTTTGACCATTCGTCCATACACAATCTCTCCAGTTCAGTTAAATTTGATGGCTGCTGAGCATGGACAGCCTGCTTCAAATCATCCCATAGATTTTCGATGATATTCAAGTCGGGGGACTGTGATGGCCATTCCAGAATATTGTACTTCTCCCTCTGCATAAATGCCTTTGTAGATTTTGAAGTGTGTTTAGGGTCATTGTCTTGTTGGAATATCCAACCCCTGTGTAACTTCAACTTTGTGACTGATGCTTGAACATTATCCTGAAGAATTTGTTGATACTGGGTTGAATTCCTCTGACCCTCGACTTTAACAATGGCCCCAGTCCCTGAACTAGTCACACAGACCCACAGCATGATGGAACCTCCACCAAATGTAACAGTAGGTAGCAGGTGTTTTTCTTAGAATTCAATGTTCTTCTTCTCCATGCAAAACGCTTTTTGTTATGATCAAATAACTAAAGGGGTCTTTGGGGGGGAATTCACAAAAGTGATGATATTGAGACTAAATAAATGTGGAGATAAAAATGTTGGATTTCCCACCAAATTCACAAACCTCTATCTCCACTTTTGTGAATTTGTCTTTTAAACAGATAGTTTTCAGATTTTGTCTTTTGCACAACACTTTATAGACATTTTTTCTGAATTTGTCTTTAGCTCTTACTACACCTGTCAGCCATCAAATTGGAATTTTTTGGGGAGGGGTTTATTTTACCTAGGAAAATTATAGATCCTTTATTTCATCATAACCTGGGATTTCTAAATCTGCTTACATGTTTGTATAATTCCACTTTTGTAACAAGATATAAGGGTCTAAATACAAAAAATGCTATTCTTCTGCCTTGACAAAGCAAACGCTCTTACTGTCCGAAATGTAAAGAGCAAAATGTGGATTTTTTTCATTATATGTGGGTATGTCCACTTATCACAACTCTATGGGAGAAAATTACGCGTTACATTAAAGGAGTGGTCAATTTAGATATATTGTTTAAACCCCAATATGCACTGTTAGATCTTAAGGATTCACTTCAGTTATCACAGAATGGTTCTTCTGGGAAGATTACAGATGAAATATTGTCTTTTTGCTGGCTGGTTATGGCTGCTACTCGAAAGTCTATTTTTTTGTTTTGGATTAAAGATAAACCCCCTTCTTTGAAAGATGTAATTTCATATCTACATAAGTTATGTATGCAGGAGGCTATTAGATTTAGGATGGATGATTCTATTCAAAGAAATAAAGTTAAAAACAGATGGTCCCTGTATATTTCATCTTTAGATGTTTCTAAAAAAGATTTTATTCTAAAACTGATGGGACAAGATGATCGTTAATGAATGAATTTGGTAATTTTATATTTTCGTTTCACTCACATAACAAATCATTTGTCATTATTATTTGAAAGTGTGTTAAAATTATTTGTACTGACTTCCCATGTCTTAATTACTTTAAAAAAATAAAAGTACGGGTCTTTTTGTTTTTTGTTTTGTTTTGATTTGTTTTTGGTTATCTCATGGTTTAGTTTACATGAAAACATTTCTTCAACTTTACTCCTATGAATTATTCTTTTATTCCATAATATGATTGTTCATATATTCAATTCATTGTATTTTCATTTCAATAAAAATAATTTTAAAAGAAAGACAAAGCAAACGCGAAACGTGCGTCGGCAAAACTTCTGCTCTTTATAATTTAAATAATTTTAAAAAAAAAGCCTTCAGCACTGATCACTGCTCTTGATATCCGCACAAGGGTTTGGGTTAATATTAAAGCAGCTCTTCATTCTCCAATTCTCTTTTACTCTATGACTCTGAGGATTTGAGGTTTTTTAGTTAGTTCTTCCACAGATTAGTTAAAAAGTGAGACCACAGTCCCCAGCCTTTCACCTCGTGTCGTGTCCCAGGGCCTAGATAGAAAAAAAGTTTTACTTAGGAGATATTGGGACAGCTCCACCTCTATTCTATTTTCCATTTCAATCTCTTTTTTTCATGAATTGCTAGCTAATGGATTATTTTGTTTTTAAATAATCTGTGCTCATGACTTTTAAATAATCTGATATTTTTTAGCACTGGCACTATAATTAATTGATGGTTTTAAATGAATCCATAATTACTTGATATTATATTGAAGCACTGGCACTTTAATTAATGAACTATAGTTGATGGTTACATGAATTCATAATTTAAGTGTTGGTTATACTGATAAATTAATTAGTTGTCGTGCTAGCACTGAATTGATTGCACAAATTACCAAGCACTAAGCACTTTCACTAATTGATGCACTTTAAGGGTAACTTAAACTTTAAATCAATTCTGGAATAATAAAATAATCAGATAGTGTGGGGTTACTACTGTCTGTTCTTAGATAATTGTTGTTTAGTAAATATACCTCTACACAATATGATTAATTAATTGTAAAACTTAAAATATACTATATGAGTAATCCTTTGGTTTTGATGCTCACAATTTCATAAAAAGCTATTCAACGTTATCGCAACATGGTGCAAAACACTCAATAAAGTGCTAATATTCCATGGAAAAAGATGTGCCATGTCTTGGCATCCCCACCTAAAGTGATTTCTGTCATTAATAAGGTTGGTCTGCATCGGTGCAACAAATTAAAAGGCGAATCCAAAAGTGACATGAAAGGCCTCCTTTTATATAAATATTAAATAATTAACCCCCAAAGACATTTAGTCAGTGTGTGGGCAATGATTTATTTATAGTATACTTAGATAAAAACACAGTCAGGCATCCACAGCGGCATCCTACTAAAGGTCAGTAATGGCTGGATTTTACCTGTGGCGAGAGGTAAACCTGACCTACGTTCATGGTCGTGTGGTTAAATCACCACTTACTGTGTTTATACTGTAAATAAATCATTGCCCACATACTGACTAAAAGCTTAAGGGGGTTATTTTTTCAATATCATCTGATAGTGGCTCTGATTTAAAAATGTTTCCTCTCTACCATAGGCTCTTACACCAGTGATATATCATGTAACGATTTGTATATCATGTTACTACAATTAAGACATACTGTATCAATCTACTTGTTTCCTCAACATACAATGTAACGAGTTTGCTTTGCTACTACTGAATCATACCAAGTCTCTATAGTTATGCTCTGTTTATTTTGATCACTGAAGCTCTATGGATTTTATTTGGATCTCGTGGGTGGGGAATGCAGTACATCATACATACTTCTATGTCACTGTATGTACTGTATGTATGAATAACATAGCTGCACCACTAACGATTTACACATAGGGTCTTCCCCACACTGATTTCTCTGGTGGGCAGATTGTGCCAAACAATGCATTCACCCCATCCAGCACATATCTCAATACAATACAATACTGCAGTTTCTGTACTGCTGGTGATCTGCAGGGATTTGAACCAGGGTACTACCAGTTGCTGTCCAGAACATTGTTCTATGCTTGCTCCTGCCTGCTGCAACCTAGCCATTTTTATGCCCTGGCTGCATCTTGCTTTATTGGGCCCTATTATTGTCTTGCTCTATTATATGCTTTCTCCATCCTGCTCCAGTTTGTCTTCATCTACATCCACTCCATCCTGCTTCAGTCTTTCCTGTTCTACAACGGGTAGGAGTCCCTCAACCAGTGGGGGTAGCCCTGAGTTGGTAGCCCCAGTGGGCCCCACACACCTCAGTCCGAAACTGTTCAATGCTCACACCACTCAGTTCCAGTTTGTCCTGTTCTATGCCGACTCTGTTTTGCTCCAGTCTGTTCTACACTCTGTACAGATATGGGACCTGGTGTTTTCCGGATTAAATCAAGATTAAATAAACCCAACAGGCTTGTTTTGCCTCCAATAAAGATTAATAATATCTTAGTTTAGATCAAGTACAAGGTACTGTTTTATTATTACAGAGAGAAAGGAAATAATTTTAAAAAATTTGGATTATTTGGAAAAATTGGAATTGATGGGAGACAGCCTTCCCATTATTCGGAGTTTCTGGATATTTCCGAATAATGGATCCCATACCTGTATCTGCTATTTACTTAAAAACCTCCATGTTGTTAATAGTAAATACAGGAATGAGACCTGCTTTCCAGAATGCTTGGGACCTGGGGTTTTCCGGATAACAGATCTTTCTGTAATTCGGATCTTCTTACCTTAGGGGAAGATTTATCAAGGGTCAAATTGACAATTCAGTTTTTTGAATTCGACAAGGGAGTTATTAAAATTTAAGTTTAAAAAAAAATTGGATTTGATTTTCGAGATTTATCATATGCTGGCCCTTTAAGAACTCAAATTTGAATATTCGCCACCTAAAACCTGCTGTTTAAGTCAATGTTGTTTGCAGCCTTTCTGACATTCAAGTTGTTTTCAGAGAAGCGCGAATCGAGTTTTTAAAATTTGAATAAAATTCCTTTTGAATTCGATTGGAGTTTTCAGGTCCATTCCATTCATCTGAGTATAAAAAAAATAGATTTTTTAAAATACATTTTTTAATAAATTTTTGGTCAAATTTCTAATTTGTGAGTTTAGGGTTTAGGATTTAGAGTTTTTAAAAACTCACATGAATTTGAAATTCGACCTTTGATAAATGTGCCTCTAAGTCTACTAGAAAATCATGTAACATTAAACCCAATATGCTTGACTTGTTCCAATAAGAATTAATTATAATTTAGTTTGGTTCAAGTACAACGTACAGTTTTATTATTAAAGAGAAAAGGGAAATAACTTTTTAAAATTTGGATTATTTGGATAAAATGGAGTCTTTGGGAGATGACCTTTCCGTAATTTGGATAACAGGTTTCTGGCTAATGGATCCTATACCTGTACCAAAATGGATGTAGTGTAAAACATGTCTAATTTATAGTCCCAGGGTGTCCGTTCTGTGCCCATACAAATTATTCTGTAATATTTGTCAGTGTATTTCTACCATATCCTTACTAAAACTGCTTTTTTAGGATAATAATATTTAATTTACACATATGATGGCCTTTTATTTTTTTGGTAACCTGAAATGAATAGGTGACATTTTCACCATTAATTGTATTATTTCGTACATATAAAACCACTGATAGATATCTATTATCAGTCTATTATCATATGGCTGCCAACTAGGCAATATTGTGTTTAATGGGAGGTTTTTACCTTCAATAGATAAAGATGAACAGTGAAATGTGCTCATCAGATAATGGATACATAGTATAAGTTGCATTACAGCTACATGGCACTATTTTGTTCAGTCTGCCAAAAGGGAAGAAAACAGATGGCAATGGAATCTATATTTTATTTCATTATTGTCTCTAACAGAACTGCGGAGATAATGGACTCTTTTTATTATTTATTATTAACATGTATTTATATAGCGCCAACATATTTTGCAGTGCTGTAAAGTAAATGTGATTATACAATTAAATCACATGAACTCTATACATAGAACATATGGAGTTACATACATCACAATCAATACCGGTACAAAAGGTGAGGAAGGCCCTATGCAGAAAGAGCTTACACTCTAAAGGGAAGGGAGTAGTACACAAGGTGTGGGAGTGGGCAAGATCGAATTAAGTGGATGAGAAATGTGGTACTGTATGTGGTGTTGCATTTGGTAGTTAAGCAGAGTGAGGGTAGGCTTCTCGAAAGAAGTGCGTTTTAAGAGATTTCTTGAAAGCAGAAAGAATGGGAGAAAGTCAGACAGACCATGGGAGAGTTCCAGAGGAGGGGTGCAGCCCTTGCAAAGTCTTGAATGCGAGCATGTGAGGAGGTGATGAGTAACAGGTCAGTAGAGGAGCGTAGTAAGTGGTTGGGTGAGTATATAGAGATGAGTTCAGAGATGTAGGGTGGGGCAGAGTTATGAAGTGCTTTGAATGTCAGGGTAATTAATTTGAATTTAATTCTGAGAGGTAGTGGAAGCCAGTGCAGGGATTGACAGAATGGCGAGGCAGAGGAGGAGCAGTTGCTGAGGTGTATGACAAACAAGGGAAAGTTGTGCTCACCACTAATTTTTAAAATCATTAGGCGGGGGTGCAATGAGGGTGTGACCACAAAATACATATAGACAAATACAAGAGTCCTCAGCACTCAACCCATTATCAATATATTTAAGACAGACATTTTGTGCATACTGCTACAGAAAAATGCCTTACCCTTTAAACAAATCAGGGATTGTTTGTCCATACATTGCAATGGCCAACTACGTCAAAGTCATCCCATATCTGGCCAGTCCTACGCTTAATTTTCATCTGATTCATTAAGAATTCTATTGCTTCATTATACATTTTACAAAGGGACTAAGTTTTACCTGCAACTTACTAGCTGCTTTCAAAGTAAAACTCCCAAACTTGGCTGCCCTTTTATTAGACACCAGTGGGATCACCTGACTATAGCTGGGAAGGGTGGGAGCTACAACATGGAGCTGGTCACTGCTCCTGTATAAACTATAACAAACAAGGGAAAGTTGTGCTCACCACTAGTTTTTAAAATCATTAGGCGGGGGTGCCTTTGTAAAATGTATAATGAAGCAATAGAATTCTTAATGAATCAGATAAAATTGAGCATAGGACTGGCCAGATATGGGATGACTTTGACGTAGTTGGCCAGCTTAAATATATTGCAATATATGGACAAACAATTCCTGTTTTGTTTAAAGGGTAAGGCATTTTTCAGTAGCAGTATATACAAAATGTCTCTGTCTTAAATATATTGATAATGGGTTGAGTGCAGAGGACTCTTGTATTTTTCTATATATATTTTGTGGTCACAGCCTCATTGCACACCCGCCTAATGAGGAGGGGCGTTTAAGCAGTGTGGGGGGGAGGAGTTTTTTACAGTACGGGTTGAATTCTCCTTTAAGGTGCATACAGTTTTAATGTTATAGTAAAATTATTGTGGGATTCCTTGGTTGGATGCTGTTTTAGCAAGTGAGAAATTATAAGATTACATATAGCCTTGGTAAAGTATTAATCCAGGGACTGGTCAGTTTACTCAGGAAAGAATTTTCCCCTTCTGTAGTAAACTGGAGATAGTTTCACATGTAGTTTTTTTTTTTTTGTATCGTCCTCTGCATAAACTACAAGCTATTCACTGGGTTGATGCTTTTTCCAGCATCAGTTACTATGCAACTGGTACAGAACTACAATGTTATTGCTGGTTGCCTAGCAGACCTCGTTATTTAAAGGAAAACTATACCCCCAAAATGAACACTTAAGAAACAGAATAAGCGACAGTTTATATCATATTAAGTGGCATATTAAAGAATCTTACCAAACTGGTCTATATATTTAAGTAAATATTGCCCTTTTACATCTCTTGCCTTGAGCCACCATTTTGTGATGGTCTGTGTGCTGCCTCAGAGATCACCTGACCAGAAATACTACAACTCTAACTGTAACAGGAAGAAGTGTGGGAGCAAATGAAACAACTCTGTCTGTTAATTGGCTCATGTGACCTAACAAGTATGGTTTGTTTGGTATATTTGTGTGCACAGTAAATCGTACGATCCCAGGGGGTGGCCCTTATTTTTTAAAATTGCAATTTTCTATTTATGATTACGCAATTGCACATACAATTAAAAAAGTATATTATGAAAATGGTTTATTTGCATGAAGCAGGGTTTTACATATGAGCTGTTTTATGCAATATCTTTTTATAGAGATGTACATTGTTTGGGGGGTATAGTTTTCCTTTAATATAACAAATGGCAAAATTCTAATATCCAGTAAGGGATCGCTGTCAGTCCAGTGGCATTATAATAGGGCAAGGACAGGTGCACCTTTGTACTTGCCGCAATAGGTCTGTGTGATTTTCATAAGGTTTCATTAGAAACTGTTATTAATGACAAAGCAGGCACTAGTGGCGTCTTAATTACAATTGAGCCTATACAGTATTATAAGAAATAATGACACCTAGAGATTCAGTAACATGCTATTATTGTCACATGATTCATCAGGCATACCCTCCAGCCTTTGGGGCCCATTTACTTAGGGGGTTATTTATCAAGGTCCGAATTGAATTCAATATCGGCTGCTACAAACTCCGATCTAACCCGCTCGGGTTTTTAAAGCTTATTTATTATTACATTTCCCCGAAAATTTGCTTTGCGGGAAAAGCTCAGATTTTCAAAATTTTTTCGTGAATTTTCCCCGAAATCTCTGCATTTTTGTGAGTTTTTACCCGAAAACATCGTGAAATTGCCTGAAACCCCAGACACAACCAAAAATCAATGGGACTGTTCCCATTGACTTTTATGCAACCTCGACAGGTTTGAGATGCCGTATTTTTATATTCTGGCTTTTTAGCCCTCGGGGTTTCATAAATTCCGAAAAATTCGTGATTTTTTTAAAAGTCCGATTTTATAAAAAAATTCATGAATTTTTTGGATTTCGGGGAATTTCAGGTATTCGGAGCTTAGTAAATAACCCCCTTCGGGTCGAAGTGAATTTTCGAATTTCGCCGATCAAATAGGCCAAAATTCAATTCGAATTGAAAAAACTACGAATATTGGACCATTTGAAAATCTCTTTAAAAAACTTCGAATTCAACACTTCGACACCTTAAACCTGCCGAATTGCTATGTTAGCCTATGGGGACCTCCTAGAACCTACAGTCGGTATTTGGCTAAGTTTTTAGAAGTCAAAGGTTTTTTTTTTGAAAATCGTTCGTTTGATCGATTAAATCGTTCGAATCGTTTTCAGCAACTCCCATTTGATAGAGTCTGAAGAAGAATTGCTGAAGTTGCAAACTGGAGAGCTGCTGAATAAAAAACGAAATAACTCAAAAACCACAAGTAATGAAAAATGAAAACGAATTGCAAATTGCCTCAGAATATCACTATCTACATCGTACTAAAAGCTTGTTTACAATTGAACATCCCCTTTAAATAATGCAGCTTTCAACTCCAGTTTCATTAGCAAATAACTTGAAAACCACTGGAAATTTAAAATGAATACTTGTTTAGATTTATATTTTCTTTTATTATGCAAAAAACTGTTATTGGATGGAGATCCCCTTTAAATGTTCATTTAGGTAGGCCTGATCCTTTTAAGTCAGATATAGTATATTGTGTGGCTTTAAAATGTATTTATTTATTTTTGCATTATAACATATTTCCTGCTCACTGTAAATCAGGGTCGGACTGGGGGGCTTGGGGCCCACCGGGGCTACTGCCCCAGGGCCCCCCTCCGGCTGCCGCTCCGGAGTGCTGCAATTGGCTAGTGCACATGCGCGTGGCGCCACGTTCGTGCCATATGCGCAGATCTTCTATTCTACCGCGACCTCGGACAAAGTGGGGTCGCGCCGCCACACTAAGTAGCGGATCTGGGCCGGCTGGGCCCACAAGAGCCCGGGGCCCACTGAGTTTTTTCCCGGTGTCCCGCCGGCCCAGTCCGACACTGCTGTAAATTCTTTTTAAAGGGTCATTTCTCAATTCTACCTATTTCTTATAAATGCTAGTAAACCTTGCATCTCTCTCTGTACCGTACCATCCAACTTTCGTTGTTAAGCTGGGATAGTACCATTTGATAAAAAGCGGCCGATATACAAAATGTAAACTTATAGGACAACTTACATGAACCGGTTACTTAAATATTTCAGTGAAAGCTTTAAAGTTTAGTTTGCTCAATATATAGATTATTTTTAGGGAAAAATGAGCTGCAGCACTAAAACACAGAGATCATTGATAAATTCTTTCTCAATTGCAATAGAACAAATGACTTGCTGCTAACAAAGATAATTTTCAATATCCTGTTAGCTAAATAATTTAACATGTTAAACCATTCCGATATCATTATTTCACACATTTGAATTATGTATGTTTAAATCAGCTGGAAGTTGTTCTATCAGCAAGCATATGCATGCATTTAATGCTTTCATTAGTAGGAATGAATAAGCCGCATCAATGGAATACTGGTATCCATGGGTGGGACTTTCTGCAGCACATTGGCACTACAGTCCAGCAGCTTTCTCTATGGGGTGATAGAGCTTTACATGAATGAGTCGCTCCAGCAGGAAAATGATATTGTTCAATACTAAAGCGGTAGTAACTTTTTTACAACTTGGTGTTATTCATAGATAAAGGGTAATCACTGGGTTATCACTGGCAACCCTTTCCACATACATGTGGTTGATCTGGTATACATAAGAATGCATGCATTATCTATACATTATATTCTGTAGGTACCATTGCAACTGCCATAACATTGTTCCTGATGTCTGCCTACTGCCTAATGAGTTGCATATAAATAGAAAGCTGCACAACATTCATAGCAGGGAATCACAGCATGGATGAGTCCTTAAAGGAGAAGGAAAGGTTAAAATTAAGTAAGCCTTATCAGAAAGGTCCATCTAAATATACCAGTAAACCCCCAAAGTAGTGCTGCTCTGAGTCCCCTGTCAAAAGAAACACTGAATTTCTTTCCTTCTATTGTGTACACATGGGCTTCTGTATCAGACTTCCTGCCTTCAGCTTAAACCTCATTGCCCTGGGCAAGAGCATGCTCAGTTTGCTCCTCTTCCCCACCCCCCTCCCTTCTTTACTGTAATCTGAGCCCAGAGCAGAGAGAGACTCAGGCAGGAAGTGATGTCACACCACATTAATACTGCAGCTCCTATTCTAAACAAACAGAGAGTTTCTAGAGCTGTTTACTCAGGTATGGTAAAACATTCTACAGAATAAATATAGCATTCTAGCTTGCACTATTGCAGCTAATCTATTGGCAATAAAATGCCTCCGTAGCTTTCCTTCTCCTTTAATGAAGTCCAAATTAAAAATCCAAGATTTGTGCATAATTTTACTATTTCCGACACCCCCCCCCCACCCGCCAGTTTACACCAGCACTAGTAGTATCTATAAATAGATACTTAAAGAGATACTGACATCAGAAAATAACCTTTTTTATTATCTATCATAACATTGTCTTTGAATGCTATTTAAAGTTTTGCCATAAAAGTATTTGCACAATGCTTTTACATTACCTTTCTGATGCCCCATGTTCCTCTATGAGAGGGCTGCCATATTTGTGCAGCAGGAGTCTGTTAGCATTAGAAACTCTAACTAACAAGCTGAGAAGGGACAGTCAGGTTGGCAAAACTGTCAGGTTTAGGAACTTTAAGTAACAATTTCTTACAAAAGCAAAACTATCAGCGAAAAACGATCAACATGACCTATAGGTAACTCTTAGGGGCCAATTCATTAACTTCGAGTGAAGGATTCTAAGTAAAAAAAACTTCAAATTTCAAAGTGTTTTTTTAGCTACTTCGACCATTGAATGGGTTACTTCGACCTTCGACTTCGACTTCGAATCGAATGATTCGAAATAAAAATCATTCAACTATTCGACAATTCGATTGTCGAAGTACTGTCTCTTTAAGAAAAAACTTCAACCCCCTAGTTCGCCACCTAAAAGCTACCGAACCCAATGTTAGCCTATGGGGAAGGTCCCCATAGGCTTGGCTAAGTTTTTTTGGTCGAAGGATAATCCTTCGATCGTTGGATTGAAATCCTTCGAATCGTTCGATTCGAAGGATTTAATTGTTCGATCGAACGATTATTCCTTCGATCGTTCGATCGAACGAATTGCGCAAAATCCTTTGAATCAAACGATTCGAAGGATTTCAATCCAACGATCAAAGGATTATCCTTCGACCAAAATCTAAGGATTTTCATTCCCAGACGAATATCGAGGGTTAATTAACCCTCGATATTCGACCCTTGATGAATTTGCCCCTTAATGTAGATCAATATTTTCAAGAATATTTTAAGAGGCAGATTTATCAAGGGTCGAAGTGAATTTGAGGGAATTTTCGAAGTTAAAAAATTTGAAGGTTTTTTTTGGATACTTCGACCATCGAATAGGATACTATGACTTCGAATTAGATTTGAAGTAAAATAGTTCCAATATTCGACCATTCGATAATCGAAGTATTGTTTCTTTAAAAAAAACTTCAACTTCAATACTTCATAAAATTAAACCTGCCGAATTGCTATGTTAGCCTATGGGGACCTTGTAGAGCAGTTTTCGAAGTTTTTTGAAGTCAAAGTAAAATCGTTCGATTGATCTCTGAAATCCTTCGAATCGTTCAATTTGAACGATTTTACTTCGACCGCAAAACGCTCAAATTCGAAGTATTCCAATTCGATGGTCGAATTTCGAAGTATTTTTACCTTCGAAATTCGACCCTTGATAAATCTGCCCCTTAGTGTCAGTATCACTTTAAGCAGTATATAGAAAAGTATAATTCCATATCCTAATAGGTCTTTAGGCTTGGTCCATGCAAAACAGCTTGGACTTTAGAAACCTGTATGTCAGGAAGCCAGAAGAAGCTGATGAAGAGGTTCCCATTCAGTAATACTAAGAATAGAAAAGGAAGAATGAATGGATGCTTGTTGGCTTTCTGGAGTTCCTAGATGTTTTTCTGAAATCACGTACTGAGCTGGCATAGGCTATCATTGGTTACTGGCTGGAACATTATCTTAAATCTCCAGCTAATAAGAAACTAATTTTAAAAATAGCTTCCCAGCAAACCAATGCCCTTTAGTCCTTTACAGGTACCGGCAGGAGTTTATACAAATGAAGTATGTTGTTTTTTTCTTCTCCCACAGAGCTCGAAGTCTAATAAAAAACACACGTTTCATGAGCCACTAACCATTTACTACATTCCAAATGGAACTACCCAACTCTGTTGGCAGAAATAAAGTGTAATCCATCCATTTAAACCCTGATTTTTATATTTTGACTTCATGGAAAATGTAGTGCCACAGAGAATATGTATTATTTGTAAATTTTACACACATTTTTAACAATTTAAGATACACCAAATCCAGGATTTGGTTCAGGATTCGGCCCAATATTAGCCATTTTTACAGGAAAACCAAACCCAACCCCTGTGACTTTACACTGCTGGACAACTGAAGATGACAGTTTTTTATGCAAAGTGCAGATTTTTGGGGAAATGTTGCTCATTTGCAAATGCAGGGTTCAGATTCAGGAAGCCCCAAGGAAATTATGGCCTGTGTGAGGGAGGTTTTCCCATTAGTTAATGGAAAAAAATCTGACCATTATTTCACATTTTATTGCCCCAAGACAGCATTAATAACACTAATAAATTATCAACAACCAATTTATCCTATTAAAACCATAAAAAGCTGGACAGCTAGAATACTATAACTATAGAATCAATACAAACAATGAATATTAATTGCCATTAGCCAGGTGTATTATGGGTATTCCCAGTCTATAAAAAAGAAAGGGGAGGAGTCCCATAGTTCTTCCTTTGGAACTTTATGGAGGGGTGGATATTGTTGGAGACCTTTAGGTGGGGGTGCAATGAGGCTGTGACCACAAAATACATATAGACAAATACAAAAGGTCCTCTGCACTCAACCCATTATCAATATATTCAAGACATTTTGTGCATACAGTCAGGTGATGCCAGTGGTGGCCAATAAAAGGGCAGCCATGTTTGGGAGTTTTAACCTTGAAAGCAGCAAGTAAGTTGCAGGTAAAACTTAGTTCCTGTGTAAAATGTATAATGAAGCAATAGAATTCTTAATGAATCAGATGAAAATTGAGTGAAGGACTGGCCAGATATGGGATGACTGTGACGTAGTTGGCCAGCTTAAAAATATTGCAATATATGGTCAAACAATCCCTGTTTTGTTTAAAGGAAAATTAAAGCTTAACTAAAGAATTAGGTAGACATGTTGTACATGTACATTATGTTTTGTGCTTCTGTACCAGCCCAAGGCAACCACAACCCTTAAGCAGTAAAGAGCTGTCTCCAAAGATGCCCCAGTAGCTCCCCATCTTCTTTTCTGCTGATTCACGGCACATGTTCTGTGCTGCTGTCACTTACTGAGCTTAGGGACCCACTCACAATATACAGTACACATAGTATAGAAATGTCACAATATAAGGCTAATTAGTAATTAAAACAGATAATTACTACATGACAGCACAGAGCCAGTACAGAAACCAGTGCAATTAGCATCAGAATTTAATAATCAGCCCTGTGGCATCATTTTATATTACAGACCAACCTCATTTTCTGCTGGATAATTAGTGACGGCCCTAAGCAATGAGCATGTGAGCGTCACAGACACTTTCCAAGATGGTGACCCCATGTGACAAGTTTGAAGTCCTGGATCATTGCTGCTATTGAGAAGCTGAAACTTTAGGCTGGTGTAATAAGTTCAGTATATAAAATATGGCATTTTTAGCCATATTCATTTTAGGGTTTAGTTCTCCTTTAAAGGGTAAGGCATTTTTTAGTAGCTGTATGCACAAAATGTCTCAATATCTTAAATAGATTGATAATGGGTTGAGTGCAGAGGACCTCTTGTATTTGTCGATATTGTTGGAGAGTGTGGATGGATGCATGGGAGGCCCTAGGTTGGAGAATTCTAAGGTAGGCCAACATCCAAGTGAAAGTTTAGAAAGAGGACTCAATGAATAAGGCTTTAATACATCTAGCTCCTGTATTAGAACAGGGGTGGATAAAAATTATGGAAAGAAAATGAGGAATAAGCACAGCTAATCTCTGTTATAAAAAGTGACGTCTTTTTTTCATATAATTGAAAATGTGATTTTTTAATTTTTTCACAATTTTCACATTTTCTATAGAAAATAACTTCCCACTGATTTCTATTAAATCATGGTAATTCTGAGTTAGCCCCATTAAACTTCTTGTAGCTTTGCATTCATTGTATATAAATCACAAAGATTGCAAGATTTGGGATTGTGAAAAAGCCTATCACAGTGCTTGTTTTCATAAATAAAATTAAAAATGATTTAATAATAATAAAATAAAAGTGGGAGATATTCAGTACTATCTAGAAGCAAAGAGAATGTGGAGTGGGCTGGGCATATTTCCTTATACATGCCCAGAAATCCATCTTCAATCCAATGTTGATGGTATAGGGACAGTTAAAGATCATAGAAAGTTTTAACGTGGTATAAGAAAGAAGTTTTGTTGAAACAAATACACTGATACAGATGGTGATACCATATTTTGCAAATTGAGACAAAAAGCTCTGTTCCCAATCTGTCCTGCAAAAAAAATATAAAAAGAGAATGCTGAGAGGTAGAAGTTGAGATCCATTGTGGTGTGACTGCGAATGATTTCAGGTGAGACAAAGCAATTAGACATGCAAGGGGATGGGTGGAATTTGCTGAGGAGTGCAGAGGACACGAGTGCAGATATGGAAGGATAACTCAGAATACTTAGTGCTTATTTGGTGATATTATCAAATAAAACTGATCTGGAAAACATTTGCTCTTTATATCTGCTGAAACAGCACATTTGTGATATATTGAACAGAAGCCCATAGACAGAAGTGCCAGATACATTTATAAGGGAAAAATCTTCTAATCATCACAGGACAGGGTAATGGTAAAAATAATTTCTGAAGTCAAGAAACACAATAAAAGAGAGAGAAAAGATGTTTCTAGAAACAATGCAAACACTTACAAAAACTTTTGAAGAGGGAAATATAACTTAAAATCATTTAAACCTTGTCCTTAAAGGGATTCTGTCATGAAATTGATGGTATAGTCTTTATTTCTAAATTACACTGTTTATATTACAAATAATTCACTCTACCATTTAAAATGTTATTCCTGAACTGACTTGTATTTTTTAGCTATAATATTGTTGTGTAGGCAGCCATCCTGGGTCATTGTGACTGATCCTGTGCTTTCAGAAAGAGACAGCACTTTACAATGGAACTACTTTCAGAAAAGCTATTTTTTCTCCTACTCAATGTAACTAAAGGAGTTGCGGTGGGACTTGGATTTTTACCATTGAGTGCTGTTTTCACATGTACTACTAGGTGGGTAGTTTTAGCAATGCAGGTGTCAGGGAGCTGTTATCATGTTAACATCCCATTGTTCTATTGATAGTCATATGACTAAGGGCACCTGGGAAACTAGCAACATGTCTAGCCCTATGTCATGTTTCCAAATTAAATGTAAAAAAAAATGTTTGCTTTTTTACAGCCCAATTAATTGATGTTTTCCTGTGACATAAACCTTTTAAGTGTAAAAAATAAAAAGAAGTAGTTTTATCCTTTTTTTCAGTTTCAACAACTATTTTACTGTTACTTTAAAAACATAAGCCCCCAAAGTGAAGTTTAAAGTACATAATTATAAACCCAAGATAATGACTGAGGTTAAATAACTGGTGCCCCTTGAAATGCAGAAGGGTGGGGTCCCCAGTCTAAGGGATTTTAAAAAACAAATAAATAAGGGCTGTCCAATGTGTACCCCCAGTTATTGTTTAACTACACTCTGTTAACTCTAGTCTATAGTTGCCAACAACCACTCCTTTAACTTCCATTTGCCTTCTGTGTTCCTTTGGCACATCCTTCTGCCTCCGCTTTACCCACGTTAAATACCTCACACCCTGCACCTCCTGTGCCATGAACTAATACACACCTTCCTCAGGTGTGAACACTGGCACCTGAGGAAGGATCAGATAGATCCGAAACATGTAGTGCTACCAAATAAAGAATCACTTGATTGATGATAGAGTGGTGATTTGGATTTATGAAGATAAAGAGAAGTGGCGGCTCCTATGCTCTGTTGGAGGAACCTAACACAATAATGACAAAAAGAGGGCCTTTTACCTACACCTGATCTAACTATTTTACAATAAAAATGTGTTGCATTTGAGCCATTCATTGTTTATAAATTATTAAATTGCAGCTGCGGTAATGTTCGAGCAATGGGCATCCCTCATTATAATCAGCTTTTTTCTTAAATGGAAATAGGCTTTTTTTATTACTTAACACATTAATCTATTTTAAGACAATTAAACCCAACGATGCATAGTTGAGGGCACATCATGTCATATTTTATTTATTGCTGGATCCTCCATCATAGTGGCAGTAGACTAAGAGTGGAACAAAATCAATGCCACAATCTACTATTAGGTTTGGAATGGTCTTTAACTAAAGGTGTCTAATGAATAATCCTTCAGAAGCTACTTGTATTTCAGTATATCTTATCGGGCCACTTCTCCATCCAGGACTTTCATGACCTGGGGACATGTAGCGCTGAGAAAGGAACCTTCAGAAACAACCTCTCTTCAGATCTTCTCTATCTGTCATAGTTGATTCTGCTAATTATTATAGATGTTGTATTGTGATAGCAGGGTTAGTGGGAGTCTAGCAAGAGCACCTTATGCTAGTTTCCCATAAGAATCTGGTGTTCAACCAATGCAATGTGCTAAGTGTTATACACCAACTCTAGTGTCACTGTGTTATATCATGCTCCTCCATATGAGAATTGTTAAACAGTGAACTTATTTAATTGATAGAAAAGGTAGACATACTTTACACTGATTCCTTTAATAACCAGCAAATCTGTTAACATATCACTACTGTAGCCACAGTTTAAAGGTAAAGATAAGCATTGTGCTTAGAAGAGTTTTTCATTAACGGTAAAAACTGTGTTTAGGTCATTCTGTGCCCTCTAACAGAGAGATCAAGGACTGGTTCACCAAATCCCTACACAATTATTTATGTAATGATTTAGAAACAGATGTATAATTAAGCCTTGTACTGCCGCAGTTTATCTCTAGGCCATTTAAATGGAACAATAACTGCATTTTCATGATGTCAGATATTTATTTCCCAGTCTTAAATGGTCAGGTATGTCATCTGATGTCTGTCTGGACAGAAGAACTGGATTATTTCCATGGAAAAGTAAAACATGGTTAAAATGGATTTGTTTTCAATTACACAGACCCCTTGGTGTTAGCAGTGCAGGTCATTAAAGCCGCTCTGATGCTGTACTCATATTCCCAATTAACTATGCATGATTGAATTTAGAGGGTCATAAATTAAACATAGAAAAAAGATTGCAAAGCAGCCATCCTAATGCTTTCATGATACAGTGGAAGATGAAAATATTTGGTGCCTAATCCATTGTCAGCCTACAAGGAATAAGACAATTATAATACATTAAGAACCAGCTTAAACCTTTATTTCCCCACTGGATGTCTGGTAAGTCTCTAGTGTACTGAAGCACAGTTACTTTAATATTACATTTAAATATTCTTTCAAGCACATTGCAAAGGCTGGACAACGTCATATGCAGATTCTGGAAAGAACAAAGTAATGAAAAAAAAATGTTTAGTTATATTCATGTATATAGAACTACCTGTATACACAGCCCTGTATGTGCAACTACACTAGGTCTGGACTGGGAGTCAAAATAGGCCCTGGCATTCCAATACAGAAAGGCCCAATCAGCTCCTCACCAGCCCACTAAATAGTGACTTTCTATGGCATCTTATGGCATTTGCCAGAACCCACAGATTGCCAGTCCGGGCCTGTACTACACCTATTTACAGCTGTATAAATATAAGTATAGGGCACCTGAGGTTCTTGCAAACATAACAGAACTGGGTTTATTGCCCAAAACAATATAACCTCAATCCTTCTTCAGTACTGCAGTCCCTTCATTTAGGTTAGTAGAGCATAACGGAGAGCTACCTTCTACTGTCAATCCTTGTTGGAGCACAGGCTGCTCTTCCTAGCTTTTGCTATCTTATGTTCCTTGTATGTACAAGTCTTCCAACTGACTTGACCTTGTTCACAGGGTCCTTGGTTCCTGACTTTCACTAGAAGGGTTCTGTGACTGAATTCTTTACTGGGTCTTGTTGATCCCAGGCTCCTCAAACACATCTACCTGGGTTAGCAGCGGAAGTGTGACAGGAAGTGGTCACTATCCCCAAGAACCACTAACATTGACATGTAGATTAAAGAAATAATATACATGCCTAGAAACTAAGGGAAATGAACATGTAGCGGATTTAACGTCATAGAAATTGTTAACCCTATGGGGCCCTACAGAAAATATAAGTCATTGCAGCTTATACACAGGCACATCATTAAACAAAAGTTGATTTAAAAAGGGGAGGAGTATAAAAATGAACATGCAACAAAATCTCTCAATTCCTTGTGATGGAAAATGCATGCATGGTTTTACTAACATCTTTGGTGTATTGCAGGCCCGGGCCAAGCCAGTCAGGCACCCAAGGCAACCTGGCCAGCTGCTTCTCTCCCTTACTGGCATGGCCTTGACTGCACATACACACACATCCGGAACTGCGCTGGAATCCGAGCTGGGCCACTCTGAGTTGATGTCAGCACCGGCACGCATGCGCAGAAGCGCCAATTGGCGTGCACACAGAAGCGCAAGAAGACGGGTAGCAAGGGGACCGGACATGGGGTAGGCGACAGAGCAGGTACGTGCCTGGCACCCCCCAGCTTTGAACCCTAGACACGTGCCTACTCTGCCTACCCCTAGTTCCGGCCCTGCTGTATTGTATTCCTGTTTTTCTCCCCATTGGCACACTGCTATTAACAACATATCACCAGTACCACCGAAGACAACTAGCAAACCATATGAATAAAAATAAACGGATTGTTTAGTGACACCTACAAGTTGTTAAATGCACATGTGCCAGGTATTACCCTACCCCTTGAACAAACAATGCAATATTCGTTTTACCTGGAGGGTCCAGACTGTTCAGCTTGCCATAGCAATACTATAGGAAATACAAAAAGATCAGCTGTAACTCTTGCTTATGAACTAAATGTGTGATGAGCCATCTCTAGTGTGTAAATCAGGGGCCAATGATGGATTAAGACTGCCTTAGGCCCTGGTGGCCACTCTAGAAATGGGCATGGCAGCTACCCAAAAATGGCCTCACCCCCACACTTGTCAAGTGTTTTAACTATATGCCAAGACTTAAGAAGCAAATATTACCAAGAAAATGGAGTTGAACAGGTATAAACTCCTGTTCCAATGGCCTTTAACACTGCAGGTGTTTCTGGAATAATGGGAGCAGACAAAGGCATATTTATAATATATACTTGAGTATAGAAAGTGCTCCAATGTTCTTAAAATGAGAGGTGTTTCTAGTGTGTTTTCTGGGACCATGACCCTATGAAATAAGGGAGAACAACTGGTGAGGCAGGTAGATTAGGGCCCCAACACCTCTACCCTATTCTGGATATCCTCATTCAATTTAAATATTACTGACATGTTGCTAATTAGGCAAGCACAATAAAAGAATGATTGCACATTTAATGGAATGCCATTGTGATGCCCTGCATAGGCTCATAGCCACAGGCTGTTGACATATTACCCAATCAGAAGTTTTGGGGCCACATACACGTTATTTATATGCCCCCGCCCAATTAAGACAAGCACACACACAGTACCAACATTTTTGGTACACCGCTTGTGTGTGCTTATCAAATGTTACAGCAAACACATACATGTTTAAAAACATGGGTTTCAGCTATGATAAAACAAGTTAAGCTACCATGTTAATGCCAATGTTCATATGTCTCATGATTATTTATCTCTGATCATATTTTTGCTGCTAGCACGTCCCTGAATCAGAATGTCTTATGAGAATCCCTGGTCCTACAACAAATCCTCTACCCAACCTTTTAGTGGGGAGGCTTTTTATATAAGAGATAAGAAAGGGAAGATGTTACTAGATAGAAGTTTAGCCTGCCTTTCAGAACAGGGATAAATATGGGTTGGTAAAACACATCTAGTTTTATTTAAAAACTTTAGAAATGCTACTGATATGATTAAAATTGCAGGAAATAAATACAAAATAAAATAAACAATGCATTATCTCTAGCCCAAGGGGTGTAACTATAGGTTTAACAGACCCTGCAACTGCTGGGAGGCCAGGAGGTATGGGGCTGAGTAGCTGACTTAGAATTAATATATCTGTATGAAAAGTGTCTCGAGTTTTGAGGAGCACCAAAGTGATTTTGCTGTGGGGCCCAGTAACCCAAGTTATACCAAAGTCTGGCCCCATGTATTCATATATTCTCTTTTGTGCAAGTCCATACATCTTAAAAAAACTGAGTTTTTGTTCCAATCTAACAGAAATGCAAAGTCAAAATAAAATTGACCTATCTGAAGCATATATATACTGTATTACACAAAGGCTAGTCATTTATCTCTGTGTCTAAATGATGACTTTTATCTTTGTATGTGAAGAAGTAAAATAAATCAGTAATGCATCCAGAGATGCTGTAATAAGATTGATTATACCATGAAACAGTTTTCCCGAAAGCGTGAAAAATAAAGCACCTCCCTAACTAGTGGTCTGCATCTTATGTGGAAAGGTTGATTAACAGCCTCCTTATAAGTGACAGCGCAGAAATGAAGGGATGGGGCTTATCCTGATTTCTTTGTATCAGTTTTGGGAGGAATTTGCTGCTTCAGATAAAAAATGCTGCAAATGCTCAAATGGTCTAAGTTTTGGGTGTGTTGCTGTCTGCCTCGTCTGTATAATCTAACTAGTAACGCAGGGACATGCAGATTTGGTAGAGCAGTAGGTGGATGTGGCTGAACAGCAGAATGTGATGACATAGTTAATTTGTTCGATAGTTTTTTTTTGCCAAATTAACTATTATCCATTAAGTTCAACCCTTTATTGTGTCACCCAACATGAAGCCACCACCCATCTCTGGTGTGTTTTTTCAATTTGAAAAAAAAAAAATTGAAGATTCAGAAAAAAGACTTTTTAGTAAATAGGCCTCCGCATCATATCACTTACGAAGCTATAGGATGTCCGAATACGTTTCAAAGAGTATGAGGAACGTGCTTTGATACGGAGGCAATCCGGTTTGCATACGGAGGCAATCCGGTAAAATAATTGGATATCAATGCTTTATTATGAGCAATTTTTATGTTACACAAAGGTGTATTGTGCACAATTTCTTGTCTTATTTACTTATAAGGCCACCAATGCTTAGAATAAACTTGCTACTAACCTTAGTACAGGGGTTTAGTCACCTCAATTGTCAGCAGGGTTCCACTCCTTTGTAAACCTACTGTAGGTTCATGAAGGCACATATTCTGTAGTGATATTTACGTTTTATAATTTTTGTTACCCGCTCAGGGTACCTTCACCACCAGTCAGTACTCTCCTAGAGATGTTGTATTTGTGGCTGGGCTTTGGTCAAAAATAATTTGAATGGGTTCAGTAGATATAAAGTAAGACTGCCCACTTAATTGCATATTGGCTGTCTGTTGGTGCTGGTTATTGCACTGTTGCCCTCATAACTTGCTATACTGACATTACCCACATTTCTAACCCACAACTGCCTCCCATGGCACTGCCCACAATTTTATGATTAGAGGCTGGGATGTAACTTTATCAAAGCAGTGCACGTTAATCAATTCTGCTTAAGCTTTAGAGACCCTAACCTCACCTTAAATATATTTTTAAACAATAGCTAAGTAATAAAAAGACTATTTTCAATAGCTAGTTGTTAGTTTGCTCTACATCAGCAGCCCATTAAGAACCTGTAGGGACCCATATGTCTTCAATTCCCAGTGCCTCATTTCCTTGTTGCTGGGTTAAAACCCATGTAACTATGTGTACTTATTTACATACCTAGTTCATTGGCCAATAGGTTAATGACCATTTCCTGCAGTACTTTGTATGGGGTTGTCCTTCCTCTTTGGCCTGCAGTAGTTGATCTGGTGGATGTTCATTGAGCCTGGAGTCAACAAAGCCCCAGAAGTGTTAGGCCTTGAGAAGTCAGGGAATAGGGACCCTGTGAACAAGGATAGCTAGTGTGCAGGATAGTCACTGGTGTAGCACTCTCTAGGAGGAGTGAATCGGTGAGTTTAGTTAGCAAGAGCAGCTTTAAGCTCCATCAAGGAGGATAGAAGGGAGTAGCTCTCCCCAGGCTCGGCTTGCCTGTAGTGAAGGAACTGCAGTACTGACACTTAAACCACTGATTTAACTAGTAGGGCCTCCTTTCGTATCTCACATTCTCTCACACAGTCACACATCATTCACTCCACATGTATTAATACTTAGGGGCAGATTTATCAAGGGTCGAATTTCAAGGTGATGGGAGTTTTTTTAAACTCCCATCACCTCGAAATTTGCATATAAATAGACCAACCGAAATTTATGTAAATTTTTTTTTTTTTAACTTCAGGTGAATATGCTGTATTCGATTGTTCGATTCTATTCGGATCATATATGAATTGAAGGATTTCCTACAAAAACTTTAATTTTTCAAAGTCCACCAAATGACGCCAAGTAGGTTCTAGGAGGTCCCCCATAGGATAAAACAGCAATTCGGCAGGATTAAGATGGCAAATAGTTGAAGTCGAATTTTTAAAGAGGCAGTACATGATAAATTTTGATATTTGAATTTTCAAATTTTAATCAAATTTAGACTATTCCCTAGTTGAAGTACACTAAAATTATCTCAAAATTCCAATTTAAAAATTAAATTTTTCAATTCGACCCTTGATAAATCTGCCCCTTACTGTACCTACACTTACCTGTACCCAGATGAGTGACTGTCCCTCATCTCAGCTCAGCTAAATGGAACCTTTTAAACAGTGAAATAGTGGTTAACTGCATGAAGATTATCCTGTAATATGTTTGCTTTGTTTTAAGAAAATGAGAAAATAATTGACTACCTAACTTGAATATGTTGTTCCCAAAATGTACATATTGCATTATCCCATTTCTTCTTATAGGTGCACTTGGTATAAAGCTATTTATTAGTGATTAATTAATTAATTAGTTATTAGAGACTTCTAGTCTCCGAATGTAGCCAGCATAACCCGAGAAAAGCAAGAAAACTGTGTATTTAAAGCAATAAGATGGAAATATTATTCCAACTTGGATTGCTTTTCCATCATTGGAAATAGTTCCAAAAGAACTCATTCCTTTTGCTTTCTATCATATTTAAGATTTAAACCCTACAAAAAAGAGTTGTGCCTAATGGGAACCAATCACTCCCTTTGCTGAATGTTCCTGCTCCCAACTTAGAGTAGAAGGAATAACTGTCTCCTCTCAGAGATTAATGATGTTGGTACCCCCAGGCCAGACCTCCTGGGACTGCTTCTTGCCCCCCCCCCCATTAGTGCATGGATTCTCCCAAAGCCTGAAGGCTTTAGCACACATGAGATTTAAAGAGCCGTCAAATATCCTGCACATCCCCAGTGCATTGGAAAAATATAGGATGCAGCTGGACGACAACCCCTTGCTGCCTTAGGCCCGGGCCTTTTTGATCTTGCAGCAAATCCAGTCCTGCATATTCTTGCCTACACCTATGATATTATCTCAGAAACCAAACCAATTTCGACTTTACAAACGTCAACTTTTTAGTATCAGGAGCAGGATAAGTCAAAAAACATACAAGAAAAACCAAATGGAAGTGCAGGGCTTTTCATAGAACTAGGTTGGATTCCTGTGCTATAAAGTTCTGCTCCTGGACCCTATTATGATACCCACATTTGTATTTGTATGCAGATTATCACAATTCTTGAAATACATTAATATTAATTATTAATAAATTAATATTTCATACAAATAATATTTGTATTCTGTCCAAACTCATATTGGGATCTGGGACTTTGCAAGTTTTCCATGTTGTTGAACGCAGGGGCTTAGACACAATATGGGCCATCCATGGGGGGCTTTAGCGGGTGCACAAATTTAGAAGTTATAAAGGGGCTGTTTTGCCAGAAAACACTATTATCTAGTTATCGGACAATTACATTTTGCAGTGAGACTTAATTTAGTGCCACTTAACAGGTATGGGAACTGTTATCCAGAATGCTGGGGTTTTCCAGATATGGGGTATTTATGTCATTTGGATCTCCATACCTTAAGTCTACTAAAAAATCATTTAAACTTTAACTAAACCTAATAGGATTGTTTTGCCTCCAATAAGGATTATTTATATCTTAGTTAGGATCCAGTACAATATACTGTTCTATTATTACAGAGGTAAAGATGAAATCATTTTTTAAAATGTTAATTATTTGATTAAAATGGAGTCTATGGTAGTTGACCTTCCAATAATTTGGAGCTTTCTGGGTTTTCAGAAAATTGATTCTATATCTGTACATGTAATTTCCATGATTTTGTCCTTGACCTTAATGGCCCGATTTACAAAGATTCTGATTCTATTTGTTTCCCAAATGTAAGATTTATTAAGTGTAAAAAGTACGAAGTAAAAGCTTTTGAGGTTCAATAGAAGTTAATGGAAGCTGCACTGATACTATTGGACCTTTTTTAGCATTTCATCCTTTTAGAGGTTTTGGGATTTTTTTTTACACTATTAATTGCCCAAAAAAACTTGAATCTTTAGAGGGTTTTAGTTTTCTTAGTGCATCGTTGAGTGTTTTTTTTTTTTTTTTTATATTCGCATCTTTTAATAACTTCATGGAAAATCAAATCAAATATTTTCAAAATAAAAATAAAATAAATAAATAACTTCATGGTATTCGTGGTTTTACAGAAATAAAGTTTAATCTTGGTTTTAAAAAGCTCTAATACAACAAAAATGTGACCTTTATTAAATGGGTCCCTAAGTCTCCATCTTCCCTGTAACCAACACTGCAGGTTGTAAGCACCTTACTTACCCTTTAGGATTTACCTCTAAATTCGTTTCTGCAAATGCAGTGGTGAAAGAAATACAGTCAGCAATTGGTTTTGTTTTAGTGCCAAACCTAAGCAAGCTTTTTATGGCTTGACCTTGTTGATAATATACGTATGAGAAAAGATCTCAGCTGGTGGAAGAAGTGGTGAAAGATGAATAGAAAGGCAGATGGATGACTTCCATTTATAAGAATGGCTGTGAGGCAGATTAGTCTGTCTACGTTTACTATCCACATTGAAAATTATTATCCACTGGAGAAAATAAAATTAGGTTTTGTCAGGTGTTTTAGTCAACAGTATGTCAGGCAGACCATGGGATTTACTGTGTTTGCAGGGAAAGAGTCGACATTTACACTTGTCTATGTCTAATTCAGCAGAGCCGACCTATTCTGACAGGTATTTTCTAAGAAATGTAATCGTTTTCCCTTTGTCCGTCTTCTGCCAGAGAATGGCCATATGATTTCATTCTAGTCGTGTGTCCTGGCTGAAATGTTCTGCACAAACCTCATGTGTCACGTTGCTTTAGTTTCATGTGGATTTTCTGGTAGAAAGCAAGATCATGGCACCAAAGGATACTGACGGCATCCACAATTTTGTAAAGCTATTTTTTTGATTTTCTAGGATTTCCATGTCACAGTGTTAACCCTAACAGTTTAATTTATTCATGGAATTAAATGTTGCCCATTAAAATGATTTCACAGGTTACAAATATGCATATTTTACAATCTCTGTTATTTAGGAAGCATAAAATGCACAAGTCATATTGAAGCTCATACTAAGTGTAACCCTTTCGACACCCTTTGTCGGTGTTACACTTCATGTGTGGTGCTTACCTGATGGTACGGGACAAACCTGAGCCCCTCCGCAGTGGTATTGGGAGAGACAGGGTACCTGGTACTAGTGCCTCCACCTAGTGGGATCCAGGAATGTACCTACGGGTGGCCTCACTAGGAATACAGTTATAAAACACACACAGTATTTGTTAAACTGAATAACTGTTTATCTTAAATTAAATGGCCAGCTAGTACAACTAGCACACCTCACCAGGTGGGATTAGAGTCTCACTAACTAATTTGCTTGCGCTAACTATCTAGTTAACTAAAGAAGGCAAAGTCCTTTAATGTCCTTCCACAAAACAGTCTCTGTATCTTCAAGCGCTTCTTTAGGTTACTGTCCCTCTAAACAGAATACTCACTCCAAATACTCTTTGGATGCTTTACAGTTTCTCTTCAGGTGAGTCCAGCACATTCAGACATACAGTGCGACTACCAGCCCCTTTGGATAATCAGATGGGAATCTCCTGCTGGTTGTTCCTCCAGTCTGTATTCCTTTCACACTCTCTGTCCCTCCAGGCACAGTATCTGGCTTCTCTGTGCCAGCCCAATCCAAATGTCTGCTTTTGGTGGGACATCTCTGCTCTCTGGGTCCACCGGCAGCTCTCTGCTCTCTTTCTCTGTCCACTTCGTGGTTCTCTCTACCAGGCTTTTCTCTTTTGCCAGTATCTGCGACTTCCTCTTCCTGCCAGCCACTCACTAGCTGCTGTGTCCCTTCCTGCTGCACTGAGATCACTGAACAGCTGGTTGCAAGGTAACAGCTTATAGCACACAGACACAGGCTCTGTGCTTGATCTCTTACAGGGAGAAGTGCAATGGTTTTGCACTAATTCCCTACATAAGCTTGGCCCTTGACTCCAAAGAGACTAAAATCTAAAATCATTCCTGAATACTCAATGAGCTGTTGTCAAGGATGTAGCTTTCAGGGCTCCTTATTCCATAAGTGGTGGCACTGTCCAATAATATCATCTTTTTGGCAAGATGTCCTTCAAATGACAACACAACTATTACAACAGTGGTTACCCAAAGACCCATAAAAAGCTCTGCTAAAAATATACCCAGCAAACTGCTCTAAAACAACTAGGAAATTATTATTCCATATGCTGGAAATCTTGCATAGCCCAAATTAACAACGAGACACCATGGAACAGGTGGCAGCGGAGGAGACAAACAATCTTGATCAATATCACACATCTGGGACAGAGTTACAGAATTACATGGCCAGCCTCAGTCATGAAACTCTATATAGCACACTGTTTTTTTTCCTTCTTTAGCTTCTTTAAATTTTCTTTTTACATTTCCACATACATATTTTTAATTTCTGTTCTTTTTTTCTTGAGATTGTAACTCATTCATATGTCTCTGCATATCTGACATATTGCCAAGTCTCTATAATATTTTATTATCTAAATAAACTTGAAGTTTAAAAAAAAATAATTCCAGTGAGCTGTTTTTTCCTGTAAAATAGGTCATTTATGATGTTTAGGAGCCATGACGGTCTGAAGCTGATCATTAACCACTAAAGCTGAGAGGATAGGCTTACTTCACTCAAAAACTGGATCATTTTCAGGTTATTTCGCCTATTAGTGCACCAACTTTTGTGCAAATAGGCTATAAATTAGGGTGGTTGAATTGTGATGAAATATATATATATATATATATATATATATATATATATATATATATATATACACACACTGTCCCAAGGTGCACACCGTTTCCATTGTTAAGAACCTGGGTGCCTGCCGGTGTATAATAGAATCAAATGTAGAAGGTAGCAGCACTCACAGGATTTGCAACAGGTTCAAAATTGAAAAAATCTTTATTGAAGCTCAATGTTTCGATCCCCCACAGCAATCTTCGTCAGGAGGGATCGAAACGTTGAGCTTCAATAAAGATTTTTTCAATTTTGAACCTGTTGCAAATCCTGTGAGTGCTGCTACCTTCTACATTTGATTATATATATATATATATATATATATATATATATACAGGGCCGCCATCAGGGGGGTACTGGGGGGACACTTGTCCCGGGCCCGGTGCTTTTTGGGTTTTGGGGGGGGCCCGGTGGCTGTACTCACTCTGGCAGGGCCCCCTGCTGCGGCTGTCAGAGAGCCGCACAATCTGGTAGGAAGGGCGGGGTTGTACTGTCTGCACGTCGCTTTCCTTTTAACGGGCAGATTTTCAATAAGGCAAAAGAAAATGTAAAACAAAAAAAGAAAATGTAAAACAAAAAAAAAAACCTGCTCTCTTGATGACTGCGTGCTCCTTTAAACAGGGAAGGAAAGCTCCGGTTCTGCCTCCAGGCTCTGTGCTGTGGCGATCAGCTGAACTCTGATTGGATATTTCTGCCACCATTTTATCCAATCAGAGCACAGCTATTCTTACAGACAGTAAAATTTACCAATCAGGGGATGAAATAGGCGGGGCTGGCTAAACTATTGCCTGAAGGTATCGACAGAAGTCAGACTGGTAAGAAGGAGCTGAAATATTTACTCCTATCTGCTTGCAGCCAAATCCAGTCCACTCTGGAGAGGTACTACATTTATTCTGAGGGCTAAGGGTAACTTACTGAAATAAAAGGTTTTTTTGCTGTCATTAGTCTTAACATTAGTGTTATCCCTGCAAATTAATTAACCCATTCCTTTTAAAAATGTGCTTTAAGAATTTTTTAAATACATTTTCTATTTTTGTTTTACTTATTACTGTTTTGGGGTAATTCAGATGGAGCCTCATAAAGTGCAATATCCTGATATATGTGCTCAGGGTTTTGTACATGAAATTGGTTTTGTGTTTAACCTAGCATTTTCCTTGAGGCTATTATATGTCAGATTAGCACTTAATTTATCTTAAAGTAACTTTAACTTGTAAGGGAGGCCCTGGCGCAAAAGTTTTTTTTTAACTTGTAGGGGGGCCCTGACCACCAATTTTTTTTTGTATTAAAAAAAAACTTTTTTGAGGGGCCCTGGCTCCAGTTTTTTTAACTTATAAGGGGGCCCTGGCCATCAATAGCTTTTTATAACTTGTGTGTGAGGGAGCTTACCGTTTTTAGTGCTGATATCTGTTTTGCAACTTTAACTTCCCTGGGCGCAAAAACCCTCCCCCCTCCCCTGTGTTGCCCCCCTCCCTCCTCCCCCCTGGCCTACCTGTCCAGCCAGGCAAATGCCCCTAACTTGTTACTCACCTCTCTGCGCAGGTCCAGTCCACGGAGCTCACAGACACCATCTTCTCCCAAGCGATCTTCTTCCTGCTTTGATCGGCAGCTTCTGGTGCATGCGCAGTAGGAGCATTTCGCCGGTACAGATCTACTGCGCATGCGCCAAAAGTCACGAATTGAAATCGGAAAACTTTGTGACTTTTGGTGCATGCGCAGAAATGCTCCTACTGCGCATGCGCCAAAAACGCCGGTCAAAGCAGGAAGAAGATCGCTTGGGAGAAGATGGCGCCTGTAAACTCCGTGGACTGGACCTGCGCAGAGAGGTGAGTAACAAGTTAGGGGCATTTGCCCGGCAGGACAGGTAGGCCAGGGGGGGGGAGGGAGGGGGGCAATACAGGGGATGGATTTTTGCGCCTGGGGTTTCCTTCTCCTTTAACTGTGGTGTGAAGTGGGCGGGATCTGGGGTGGGCGGGATCTGGGGTGGGCTGGGCCCAGGGGGCCCCAAAAATGTTGTTGTACGGGGCCCCATGTTTTCTAATGGCGGCCCTGTATATATATATATATATATATATATATATATATATATATATATATATATATATATATATATATATATGGTGCCTTTGTACTTATTCCTATTCACTGTATGACAAAAATAACTGTTTTGTGTGCCCTTTAAGCAGAGTCTGTATTGCTAACAACTTACTGCCTTTATAATTTTTCAATAGGTCTACATTAACTACATACCTATAATATAGATCAGGACAAAGGAAACACAATTTTCCTGGATTTTACATCATCTTTTTCTGGTTCCCTGAAAACCATAAAATCGGGGTTCTACTGTATTAAACTTTTCTTTTAAAGGGGTGGTTCACCTTTAAAGGAATTGTTAAGTATAAAAATAAAAACTGGGTAAATAGATAAATAGGTGCAAATAATTCAAAATCTATAAAAAATAAATGAAGGCTAATGGAAACAGTTTCTTAGAATTAGCCATTCTATAACATGCTAAAAGTTTACTTAAAGGAACAGTTCAGTGTAAAAATAAAAACTGGGTAAATAAATAGGCTGTGCAAAATAAAAAATGTTAGTGAAAAACATTTTTTTATTTTGCACAACCTATTTATTTAGCCAGTTTTTATTTTTACACTGAACTGTTCCTTTAAGTAAACTTTTAGCATGTTATAGAATGGCTAATTCTAAGTCTTCATTTTTTCTTTATAGTTTTTAAATTATTTGCACTTATTCTGACGCTTTCCAGCTTTCAAATGGGGGTCACTGATCCATCCAAAAAACAAATGTTGTGTAAGGCTACAAGTTTATTGTTATTGCCACTTTTTATTACTCATCTTTCTATTCAGGCTCTCTACCATTCATATTTCAGTCTCAAATCAATAAATGGCTGCTAGGGTAATTTGGACCCTAGCTACCAGATTGCTGAAATTGCAAACTGAAGAGCTGCTGAATAAAAAGTTAAATAACTCAAAAACGGCAAATGATAAAAAAAAATTAAAACCAATTGCAAATTGTCTTAGACTATCACTCTCTACATCATAATAAACATTAATTCAAAGTTAAAAAATCCCATTACTATATGTACAGAATTGTGTTATAGCCGCACAGCACAGTTGAAATATTATGTCTGTATGATATTTGGTGTATTATCTACAGGACATGTAATGTCAGGGAGACTGTGTGTTTAAAATCCTGGGAATAAAACTCCTTTCCTTTACAAATGAACACTGCTACGAGTCTGCCAGATAGATAGCTTTAAAATATCAATTTCTCAATAAAAGGGCTATAACAATAAGCTTCCAGTCTTTCTGGCTAGCTCTCACATATGCAGTTCTACGTACCATAAAGCTTTTTGTGACCCTCGGCAATACACAGCACTGACAGCTAAGGGCAAAGGAAGGAGGAAATAGCAAATCATTTCCATCTCCTGTGGGAACAGTCGTAGGAGCCGAGCGCAGGCTCATTTTGTTACTGACCTAATGAAAGTGGTCAAGATGTAGCACATTTCCATTAAAGAGAGAATGTGCAACACGCCAAACAAGCTGAGATTGTCACTTTCTCAAACCCGCTGTGTGGGTGTTAGTGCAGCTGATGGATTTCATTGCATTCATGTGCTGAAAGGAAACCGGAATCTTTATTTAGTGTAACCGTTTTATTTCCAGAAAGGGATGCAACGGCCGCTGGGAAACTCAATCAAAATTAATCTTTTATAGATCCTCTAAATAGCATTGCGTAACATCAGAAGAGGACAGTTGCCATTGCTGGTCTTTCATAGCCATCATGTACTGTAGTGATATCAGTGTGTAGCACCAGTAACAGTACAACCCAAAACCTAATAATCAGTATATTGCTTTTTCTATAGTATGTGTGCATACAGCTATCCAGGTGCAATGAGTCCCACCCCATAGAATTTACTGTGCAGGATTGGCATGAGGAGTAGTGATGGGCAAATGTCTCCTGTTTTGCTTCGCCAGAAAATGTGAGAATTTCCCGCATAACGGCGAAAAATTAGCGAAACTCTTATTTTGATGCCTGCGTCAATTTTGACACTGGTGCTAAAGTCAATAGGCGCCCGAATAGTGTTGACGTGCAATGGTTTTGATGCGAGCAGCTTTTCCGACGAGTGTCCAAATTTTTTAAATATATTCGCTGGCGGCGAAACGCAGAAATTCGCTACGAATTTATTCGCCCATCACTACTGAGGAAGCCTGTTAGAAAAAAGTTTAGACTCCCCTTCTATTGAAAAGTTTTTTTTTTTAAAGCCATACTACCCTCTGTTTACCCTTGCTGCTCTTCTTTGAGAAGGGATGCGCGTTTCACTGTGGAACACACGGCCATCTTGGATATCCTGCAGCGCATTGAGCAGAAAGAGAGAGAGAGAGAGAGAGAGAGAGAGAGAGAGAGAGAGAGAGAGAGAGAGAGAGAGAGAGCGAGCGTGCCAAGCAGCTGTGGGAGCACAAGGAAAGAAGAAAACGTCACTACTGGTACTCTGCTTGTACAAATGGAGTTAATGGAGTGCTCATTGGCCAGTTTCCAGTGATCCTACTGGAATATGTGGAGCTAACGTGCTTATTGGCCATTTTTCTGTGATCTTACTTGCATGTCTGGGATTGATGGCTTGCTTTTGGCCATTTCTACAGTGATTATACTGGCACAGCTAGGGTTAATATGCTGACCATACATTTTCTGTAGTAATTGTACTAGCACATCGGGGGTAATTATGATGATTATTTATTTTTTGTAGTATTTATAATAGCATGCCTGAGGTTACTATGATCAGTATTCATTTGTATAGTAATTATACTGGTTTATCTGGGTTGTGTTGCAGTAAAATGGACCCACCATTTGGCTCTTTGACCAGGGCCCACCAAGGCCTTAAAATGGCCTTGAGCTTTACTGCTAGTTCATTTGCTTTGGAACACAGACTTGCCAACCCATGTTCTATACAACTCTAATTAAATGAATTTGTAGTCATAATGTATTCTAAATCATGGCTCATAATAATAATAATAGAATAATAAAATCTGATTGTATTCAAATCTGCTATAAATTCAAATGGACAAGTTATAGTGAAAGCGTTATGGAGTCCTGAACTATGTGGGCAGTTTGCAACCGTTTGTCTTTACTCAGATTTACTGGTTTTGTAGGTATTACATTTGGTAGGCTAGGGTTTTTTCCAGTGAAACACATATATGCACTTTGAGTCTATGATTTCTATCCAGAAAAATTACAATTACCATCATTAATAAAGTGCAAGCCTTACGGCAGTAACTACTGTGCGTGAAGTTGCCGAGGTGACATTAGTGAGTGCAAAGACCTGCTTTGACTCTTGTAGCACCAACAATCAGGGAGGCAGTTTGTCCTTCAATAGACTAACGTAGTGCCATGATGAGGAGGAGGGGGGGCACCTTAAGCAGAAGATTTCTCATTGGAGAGTATTCCTGTATTATTAATTAACCACTGAACCACCCTCCAGGCATGTCATGACAAAATACGAAGCCCTTTTTTAATGTTTTAGTTCTTTTTTGTCTATTTTGTCTATTCTGCCTATTCTATGAGTTTGCTATTGTTAAAGCCCTGTTCCATGTGCTGGTTCCTTTTGCTTGCCTGCGTCTGGTTCCTTGTCTGGGGTTCTGGTTCTTTTTTTTTTTAGTGTCTGCTTTGTAGATTTGATAACTTAATATTTTCCTTGTGCCTGACACTGACTATTGTACTTTCCAGTCTCGTTTGCACTCCAGCCTCCTCCACCTATATACTTTTGGCATGCTCACATACTCTTCTGGGAACCTAATGCAGTAAGTTTTGAAGGTAACTGGGAAACATCAACCCCAAGTGAAAGGAGAAAGTTATAGGCTGAAGAGCATGCTGAGCTCTGGTTACCAACTGAATAAAAGTTATCTGCCGCACATCACTTACTAATGATGGCCATAGACATAGAGATCCGCTCGTTTGTTGATGTTGCCAAACGAGCGTATCCAGTGTAGGACTGGCCCACTGGGATGCCAGGAAAACTCCCAGTGGGCCCAGGTGTCTGACATTTGCCCTATTTCATGGCCATTCCCAATTTCATATGAACAAAGAGGCTAAATAGATGGAATAATAGATTATAGTATGTAAAGAAAAGAGACTAGGAGAATAGAGGTTGATTGAGGAGATGAAGAATAATAGTACTAAGAATGGGCCCCTGGTCTAAGGTTTTTGGGTGGGCCCCTGTTGTCCCAGTCCGACACTGAGTGGATCTCTCCCCGATATGCCCATATTGAAGTGGGCAATATAAGGCTGGTCCAATCGTGGGCCCTAGGGCCCAATGGTCGGATCATAATGCATCCACAATAAGGGCGGTCAGATCGCGGAACCGCATACACTCACAGATGCGGCCATGATGCATTGGGATTTTTTAACCTGCCCGATCGAGAGGCCAGATATCGATCGGAAAAGCCAGTCGGATGGCCCCACACACGGGCCAATAAGATGCCGACTCGGTCTGTCAGCAGCTTTTATCGGCCTTTACTTACATGCATATAATTCCCTGACTGCCTCCAGGTCAATTAGCATCCAGATTGTAGATAGGGAAGAAGAACACTGATTACATTGGCTTAAGCCTTTATTATTTTTATTGCAGATGTTGTAGCACAAGCTTTTGGGGACCAACCCCTTCCTCAGGTGCAATACAGAGCTCTGGTTACCGCTAACACTAAAAGCCTCAAGAATCAAATAGCAAAATACAGGCACATTGGATAGTGGAAGCTAGAGAGTGCTGTCCTTAACAACAATATATTGTGCTTTGTGTGAGGGTTTCTAACTACCGCCCCTGCACTTGCCCCTAATAAATGTGTCTGTCTTTTTAGTTTGGTAAATATTCACATTTTTTTTTAAAAAAAACCCACAAAGTAGATTTTTAGTTCCCTTCAAAATAAGATTCAGTCTCGGGACATAACCTTGAAAGAAGTGTTGTTGGGTCAAGATTCTGAACAAATTGGACTTGGTTCACTTGCACACATCTAAAACCTGTTAAACTTGCTAATGCTATAAGTTAATGATTTTGTGCATAATTAGTAACTACACTGAGAACCCCCAACAGTGAGAACAGGGGCAAAACCTTGATCAAAATGAGGGACTAATGTAAGGGAACTAATGAGGGAACTCAACAAACACACCGCTAGGTTCCCCAAGGAATGAAACTGTGAATGTAAGCTCCTAGGAGCAAAGGTTTATTGTACCTGCTGTGTTCTACATTGCATTGCACAGTATGTGTTGATCCCAGCAGCAGAAATGGAACAGCAGACCAGGCTGCCAGCAGATAGTTTGCAGTTAATGTTCCTCGCAGCCCTTAAAGTGCCATGCAAATTGAGTGTCCTACATTTCTAGTGTCATGCTTTTATTCATTTTGATGTTTGTCCCTGAATGCCGAGAGTTTCTGACACCTGGGGGGGTTAGATGCCAGGGAAAACTTTTAAGGTGACTTGTATAAAAATAACAAGAAAAAGGCATATTTAGTGCTTCTGGCTATGGGCATGTCATCATGCAAAAGCAAAAATGAATGAAAAGGTTCTCCTTACCTCTAACAATGACAAACGGCTTTTATTATGTAGAATTTATATAACAGCCGCACATCTACAACAGGATCCCCGGGTTTAGCATCGGTGATATTTTTGCTCAGTTGACCGTTCTCTAGAGAGCTGAATGGCTCTGCGCTGTACAGACAAATCTTACAGCTCAATAAGGTTACGGAAAAACAAAATAGACCCTTTCACTTAGAAAAATCCATGTACAACAATAAACAAAGCAGAAACCTACTGCTGAACATCTCCAGGTACATAATGCAGAGGCATAAGGAAGGACCGTTATCTTAGTATGTAATTGTGAGCAGAGTCTACTCCCCTATTGTTCCTTAATAATCTGAAACTTGGACAGGTCTGGGATCTATTATCCAGAATGCTCGGGACCTGGGGTTTTCAGGATAAGGGGTCTTTCCATAATTTCTAACATCATACTAGAAAATAGGGATGCAGCAAATCCAGGATTTGGTGCAGGGTTCTCTTTTTCCCTTCCTGCCCATAATTTGCATATGCAAATTAGGATTTGGATTCAGTTTGTTATTCGTGCCACTCTTTCACAAAGGATTCAGGGTCCGGCTGAATCCCAAAATAGTGGATTTGGTGCATCCCTACTAGGAAATCATTTAAACATTAATTAAATCCTACAGGACTGTTTTACCTTCAATAAGGATTAATTATATCTTAGTTTGGATCAAGTACAAGCTACTGCTTTATTATTACATAGAAAAAATGAATCACTTTAAAACATTTTAATTATTTTATTAAAATTGAAAATCTATGGGAGATGGCCTTTCCATAATTCAGAGCTTTCTGGATAACGGATCCTATACCTGTAATTTGTGTCTTAACCCCTAACCCCCTCAGGTACCCCCTGAGCTGCAGCATTATTGGACTGACTATTAAAATGAACCCACACATATAGGGCACAACATCCAAAACCACTAAATTGTTGGTCTCAAGTAGGCCTCTATATTACTTATTATCAATCACTACGAATAAGTTTCTGCAGGAGCTACTGTATATTTCAGTTAGTGCAATAAAATTCTTCAAAGGGTGCAATAACAATATTCCCTCGTTTATTTGCATCTTTCAGAGGCTATTAATGGCACTTGTATGTGTCAGTATAATAGAAGTAGGCTATATATATATATATATATATATATATATATATATATATATATATATATATATATATATATCACCATATTCAGATAAAGGAGAACGACAGAAGTCAAATCAATAGTAGAAATATTCTGGGGCAGAACTGTAGGTATTGCATTCTAACATACAAGACAAAATGCCAATAAAATAAAACGCTGATTGGTTTAGAATTAAGCACTATGTTATTTATTGTGAGTTTTTTGGTGTTTGTATTATCCTTGAAAAAGGTTCCAATCGGGACCGATACGTCGGGCACAGACACAATGTGATAATAAAGAAATTGGCTTTTTACAACAGGGAGTGCTGGTCTCAGAATATAAAAAAAAAATAAAAAAAAAAGTCCCATCAACACTTATATCTGATTCAGATGACAGTATTTTATTGTGTATTGTGACTTTTTCCCAGATTTTAGAGCAATGACAAACATAACAAGAAAAGTAAACAGCTTTTTCTACACTCTGACCCCTCAGAAGCAGATGCCGAGTGAAAGAATTTGTGTTTTGATCAGTGGTGGCATTTAGAAGATGCACAGAATGTCTTTCCTCAACTGCCTTGTTACAGTTAATATGAGCACATGAATCTCTTTCCCATAGCTTTCAAGTAAAAAGGCTGATCTAGGAAGCTTTCAAGCACAGAGACATGACAGCCTCCTACTCTCCATTATCCAAAACTGCTCTAGTCTGCCATTCCTCAGACAGAGGTTTTTAGTTTCTAGAACAATCATTTAATAAGATTTAAAAGATGTGAGAAATGCACTGGAGCTGGTGCCACTAGTAAGGCACTTTTTGACATCCCTAGAATTTAAAATAAAATTTGCCTTGTGGCCAAAGCTTTCACCCAAACTAAACAGTAATGGTGATGTCAAAGGATCTTGTCACACGGGGAGGCCCATTAATCAGTCCGTATTTATCTCGTTATTATCTGAAAACTACTCTGACCAAATCCGCATGGGTTCTTTCCCCATTATTTATCAATAGATTTTTCCGAAAATTTCCTGTGCGGGGAAATAAACCCGAAAAAATTGTAAAAAATTCGGATTGTATGAATTTTTTGAATTTTCCAAATTTTTTTACTTTTTTAGATTTTTTCCCGAATCTTTGGATAATTGCACGAAACCCAGCGCAGATCAAGATATCTTCAGGACTTCTCCCTTTGGGGTATATTTATTAAAGAGTGAAGTTAGAGATCACCACAGTACTAGAGTATACTGGCACTCTCCATTCATGCCCGGTAATTTGAAGGACTACCCGGGTTAAAACTTCCTGCCCGGTTTTCCAAATTAGGAAAACCGGGCAGGATTCCCAATGATTGACACGTCGATCGCTGTGTCATAACCACGCCCCCTGACCTCATGGGCCGCCCCCTTTGTATCACGGCCGAACCCCCTGCCCGGTCTCCACCGGAAGAAAATGTGGCAACACTTTTTTTCACCCTTTGATAAATACGCAGGTGCGCTCCGCCAATGAGGCGAGCTGAGGCGCTCGCCTCAGGCGGCAGCGCCAGATAAGTTTCCAGGGGCGGCAAAAAGCCGCTCCTGTCACTTTAAAGAGCCGAATTTCCGGTTTTGAAACCGGAAATTCGGCTTTACTAGTGCAAGAGAGCGCAGTTGCGCTCTCCGCACTAGTGTTTCTGCGAGGGGCGGCATTTAAGGAGCCGCCTCAGGCGGCGTCTTCATTAGAATCGGCGCTGTAAATACGCCTTTAAAAATCCCATAGAAATGAATGGACAGAGGCGGTATTTCACTCTAGAGGACTGTGGTGATCTCTAACTTCACTCTTTGATAAATATACCCTATTGACATATATGCAACCTCAGCAGTTCTGAGATGCTGGATTTTCCCGATTCTGACTTTTTCCATCCTCGGGGTATAATATAGCCCGAAAATTTGAGGTTTATTTTCCCACTAAAAATAAGATTTATAGTAAAAAAAAAAGAATTTTTTGGGTTTTTGGCATTTGGACTTCAATAATTAACCCCAAATATTAAAGGGGAACTATTGTGGTCACTGTGTGCAAATATTGTTCTTAGCATACTAGTCGTGATATTTAATTACAGATATCTAGTTAAATCTAAGTCAAATGAGATACTGTAAGTCAATTCATTTTACTCTGATGGTGTCAAGCATTCTTATTACATATGGATAGACCAAAATATGCTAAAAGCAATAATGTCCAAAGTCTCTGGAGCTTTCGGTTTAATCCAATCAAAATACTCGTTCTCCCCGAGCTTAATGTTCAACCAAATATCAACATACTGTAGAGGTCAGCGCTAACATTGGAATGTAGCAAAGGAAAAGCTTATGGTGTAGTATTTCTTAGAGAGTTGTAGTTCAACACCTTCACCCACTTATATACTGCACAATGATCTGTATTTCATTGTTATATGCTGAACTTCATTTGAAAGATTTGTGAGTACTAGCACAGGTGGTGTATGACTACAAAATAGAAACACAACATTGTGCAGTATATAAGTGGGTGAAGGTGTTAAACTACAACTCTCTAAGAAATACTACACCATAAGCTTGTCTTTTGCACTGACCTCTACAGTATATTGATATTTATTACATATGGATGCGTCCATGAGTATTTTACAATATGGTGCTGCCTTCTGCACAGTGATGCACAGGGTTACATTACAGAACTGTCAGGAGGCATCTAAACAGTTCCAAAGTTAGGCAGGTTGTATGAATTGGCTCTGACAGTTTGACATAACCCTAAAGGTGGCAGTAAACCTACATATGAGATTTAAGGGTTTAAAAGAAGTATCTCAACTGCATCTAATGCCTACAGTTTACCCCTTGGCCTCTACCTGGAGCAACAAAGAGTAGTGCAGTGGGTTGGTGGCTTCAAATCCATGAGCAGGCTCTCCAGAGATGACCAAGAGAAGCATGCACAATGGAAGCTGATGAGGTTTTGGTTTCCGTTGTGCATGCTCCTGGGCAGTGATCAATGCTGGGGAGTCTGCATGCATATGGGCTATGGTCAGACATGGAGGCTGCAAAGCTACATTGTGCTGAAGTGAGGTTGCTCTCAATCATGATTGAATTATAAACTGTGTTTGGCTTTGGAACTCTCCTGGTGTCATGAAGGCACCTATATGTAATATATGTTTTCCTTTGTTCTGTTATATTAGCCTCAAAGAGTAAATATAATTCATAACCATGTTCTACAACTGAGGCTGGAAGATGCCGGTTCCTCAGGACAAAGAGACGTGACCAGATGATGCATAGTAACCAGAACTGTCAGCCGAAAACCTTTGTGACAGATGGACTGTATCCAGACTGAGATCTCCAAAATAGAAGTTTCCAAAAATCTGTAAGAAAAAAAAACATTTCAGGTTAAGTGATCATAAGCGGTTAGTATTTGGGCTTAACAACACACATATAAAGGAGTAAAGAAGATCATTTAACCAGCAGTGAGCTCAAAGTCGCTTCCATAACCCACACAATTACAAATAGTTATTTAGCTTTTGATCACAAAGTCTACACAGCGATTAGTTTATGGAATGAACTACATGGATAATATAAGGTTTTGCCCCACGGAAAAAACGACACTCTCTGCTGTTTGCACCTAAGAATACCTTCTTCAGATAATCCATGATAAGCTCTGAAAAGCAAGGTCCTGGAAGTCCAATCCTTCAGAAGTAATAAGCACCACTCATTCTACAAATTAAGTCTTTTTAAGATTTTTCTGAATTCATTGAGTAGAAAATTGGAAATCAGCATAATCTTCCAATAAAATCAGTCTTTATTTGGTCTGCTCAGGGCCTTACGTGTTTTTAGTACCTCCGCTCTTAATTACAGGACTATGATTAAGGGCAGAAGCACCCAAAATGCTTAAAGGAGAAGGAAAGGCTAAAACTAAGTAAGCTTTATTAGAAAGGTCTATATAAATACACCAGTAAACCTTCAAAGTAATGCTACTCTAAGTCCTCTGTCAAAAGAAACCAATTTTCTACATAAGATATGGGAGTTGGAGAGAATGCTTAAAGGTATAATGGTATTCTGAGACAATTTGCAGTTAGTTTTTTATTATTTGTGGTTTTTTGAGTTATTTAGCTTTTTATTGAGCAGCTCTCCAGCTTGCAATTTCAGCAATATGGTTGCTAGGGTTCAAATTACAACAATTCATTGATTTGAATAAGAGTCTGGAATATAAATAAGAAAGAAACATGAGTAGAATAAAATGAATAAAGTAATACAAAGTAGCAATAACAATAAATGTGTTGCCATACAGAGCATTTGTTTTTAGATGGGGTCAGGGACCCCCATTTGAAAGCTGGAAATAGTCAGAAGAAGGCAAAAAATTAAAAGACTAAAAAAAAGAATGAAGGCCAATTGAAAAGTTACTAAGCATTAGCCATTCTACAACATACTAAAAGTTATCCGGAAGATCTTAAACCACCCCTATAAGGATCTCCTCTAGGGATGTCGCGGACTGTTCGCCGGTGAACTTGTTCGCGCGAACATCGGCTGTTCGCGTCCGCCGCAAGTTCGCGAACGTCGCGCGACGTTCTCCATTTTGGGTTCGCCTTACCTGGCGCTTTTTTTTGACCTCTCACCCCAGACCAGCAGATACATGGCAGCCAATCAGGAAGCTCTCCCTCCTGGACCACCCCCACACCCCCTGGACCACTCCCCTTCCATATATAAACTGAAGCCCTGCAGCGTTTTTTCATTCTGCCTGTGTGTGCTTGGAAGAGCTAGTGTAGGGAGAGAGCTGCTAGTGATTTCACTGATTTGAGGGACAGTTGATAGTAAGTTTGCTGGCTAGTAATCTACTTGATACTGCTCTGTATTGGAGGGACAGAAGTCTGCAGGGATTTGAGGGACATTTTAGGGTAGCTTTGCTGGCTAGTAATCTACCTTCTACTGCAGTGCTCTGTATGTAGCTGCCTGCTGTGGGCACTGATCTCTTCTGATCTCATCTGCTGACTGCTGTAATAACCCAATAGTCCTTGTAAGGACTGCTTTTATTTTCTTTTTTGTTGTTTTACTTTGCTACTTTAACAGCCAAGTGCTATTAGTCTAGCAGTGTTGGGGAGTGGGACTGGTGTGCTACTGTGCTGCTCCTAGTAGTTCAGCAGCACCAACCCGAGAATATTTTTTTTTTTTAATATACATATAATTTTTTTTTTATTTTACTTATCTTACTGTTCTTTAAGGTGTCCAGTGCTGTTTGCTGTTCTTCATAGTAGTGCACCAATAGTAGTGCACTTGCAGGCATTATTTGCCCAGTGGCCATCTAGCTGTGTGAGCTTGTTCACATTCTGTCTAAATATCAATAATAATACCGTCTCCAGAAACACCACCTGAGTGACGTTTTTCAAGCAGCAATAATATATTCCGTATCCACCACTGCTGTAGTGTATACGTTGACCTTGTAGGCATTATTTGCCCAGTGTGTTCTTCATTTTCAAACCACTGCCACTTAGCTGTGTGAGCTTTTTCACATTCTGTCTAAATATCAATAATAATACCGTCTCCAGAAACACCACCTGAGTGACGTTTTTCAAGCAGCAATAATATATTCCGTATCCACCACTGCTGTAGTGTATACGTTGACCTTGTAGGCATTATTTGCCCAGTGTGTTCTTCATTTTCAAACCACTGCCATCTAGCTCTGTGAGCTTGTTCACATTCTGTCTAAATATCAATAATAATACCGTCTCCAGAAACACCACCCGAGTGACGTTTTTCAGGCAGCAATAATATATTCCGTATCCACTGCTGTAGTAGTGTATACGTTGACCTTGTAGGCCTTGTTTGCCCAGTGTGTTCTTCTTCTTCTTCATTTTCAAACAACTCCCATCTAGCTGTGTGAGCTTGTTCACATTTTGTCTAAATATCAATAATAATACCGTCTCTAGAAACACCACCCGAGTGACGTTTTTCAGGCAGCAATAATATATTCCGTATCCACTGCTGTAGTAGTGTATACGTTGACCTTGTAGGCCTTGTTTGCCCAGTGTGTTCTTCTTCTTCTTCATTTTCAAACAACTCCCATCTAGCTCTGTGAGCTTGTTCACATTCTGTCTAAATATCAATAATAATACCGTCTCCAGAAACACCACCTGAGTTGTTGTTGTTTTTGTTTTAAAAATAATGCCAGGCAAAGGCAGGCCGCCACGCAGAGGCACTAGGGGCCGTGCTGCTATGCTATCCTGTGGCCCTTGGAAATTGCCCAGTTTTAAAAAGGCAATGACCCTGAACTCCCAAAATGCTGAAGAGGTAGTTGACTGGCTTACACAGCACACCCCATCCTCTACCGTTTCTAACTTTACCACAACATCCTCATCCTCCACTGCTATGGGCACCCCACGTAACACTTCCTCCACCACCGGCGCCCCTTCTTCACTGGAGTCAGAGGAGTTATTTTCACATGAGTTTCTTGAACTGAGTGATGCGCAACCATTATTGGCAGAAGAAGATGAAGGAGATGAGGACGTTACACCAGATTTAATTCTGGCAGAGAACACAACAGAGATGGACATAATGAGTGATGACGAGGAGGTCCCCGCTGCTGCTTCCTTCTGTGAGCTGTTAGAAGAAATTGATGCATCTGAGGAGAATGATGATGAGGAGATTGATGTTTTGTGGGTGCCCAGTAGAAGAGAGCAAGAGGAGGATAGTTCAGATGGAGAGACGGAGAGTCAGAGAGGCAGGAGGAGAATAAGACTTAGAAGAAGCAGGGAGGACAGCTCGCAGGGAACAGTAGGGCAACAACATGTATCGGCACCTGTGGTCAGCCGGCCAACGCACCCGCCATTGCCGCCAACGCCGCCGACTTCTACTTTTACCCCCAGATTGCCAGCCTCAAAAAGGTCAGCAGTGTGGGATTTTTTTAATGTGTGTGCCTCTGACAAAAGCGTTGTAATTTGCAATGAGTGCAGTCAGAAACTGAGTCTTGGGAAGCCCAACAGCCACATAGGTACAACTTCTATGCGAAGGCACATGAACAGCAAGCACAAAGCACTTTGGGAGCAACACCTCAAAGGCAACAGGCAAACTAAAAGCCACCCTCCTTCTGGTCCAGCATCTTACTGCTCTACCTCTGCTGTCCTTGACCCGTCTGAACCACCCTCCACTCCTCCTTCCACCTTGACCACCAGTTCCCATTCCCAGTCATCTGCCCCCAGCCAAGTTTCTGTGAGGGCCATGTTTGAGCGTAAGAAGCCAATGTCTGCGAGTCACCCCCTTGCCCGGCGTCTGACAGCTGGCTTGTCTGCACTCTTAGCCCGCCAGCTTTTACCATACCAGCTGGTGGACTCTGAGGCCTTCCGCAAATTTGTAGCAATTGGGACACCGCAGTGGAAGGTACCCAGCCGCAATTTTTTTTCAAAAAAGGGAATACCACACCTGTACCACCATGTGCAGAGCCAAGTCACCGCATCTCTGTCACTTAGTGTTGGGCCAAAGGTCCATATGACTACTGACGCATGGTCCTCCAAGCATGGTCAGGGCAGGTATGTCACCTACACTGCCCACTGGGTGAACTTGGTCATGGCTGGGAAGCAGGAAATGTGTGGCTCAACAACGACAGTGGAGTTGGTGTCACCGCCACGGATTGCACGCGGTTCTGCCACCACCTCTACTCCTCCTTCGCTCTCTACCTCATCTTCTTCCTCTTCTTCGTCCTCTGCTGCTGGGTCCTCCTCCTCCTCCACACCTGTGCACCCCCAGCTCCCCCTAGGCTATTCGACGTGCCAGGTACGCCGTTGTCATGCTGTCTTGGGGATGACGTGCCTGGAAAGCAAAAACCATACCGGATCTGTACTCCTGTCATCTCTGCAGTCACAGGCCGATCGGTGGCTGACCCCACACCAACTGAAGATCGGAAAAGTGGTGTGTGACAATGGAAGCAATCTGTTGGCAGCACTGAGACTGGCCAATTTAACACATGTGCCCTGCATGGCACATGTTCTGAATTTAATAGTACAACGTTTTGTCTCAAAGTACCCAGGATTCCAGGATGTTCTCAGGCAGTCCAGGAAGGTGTCGGCCCATTTCAGACGTTCCTATACAGCCATGGCACGCCTTGCTGACATTCAGCAGCGGTACAACATGCCAGTCAGGCGTTTGATTTGCGACAGCCAGACTCGCTGGAATTCAACGCTCCTCATGTTGGAACGTCTGCTGCAACAACAAAGAGCCGTCAACGAATACCTGTTTGAACTGGGTGGTAGGACTGGATCTGCAGAGCTGGGGATTTTTTTCCCCCGTTACTGGGTGCTTATGCGCGATGCCTGCAGGCTCATGCGCCCTTTTGAAGAGGTTACAAATATGGTCAGTCGCACCGAAGGCACCATCAGCGACCTAATACCCTTTGCTTTCTTCCTGGAGCGTGCCGTGCGACGAGTGACAGATGAGGCTGTAGACCAGCGTGACGAGGAGCAGGAAGCGCACGATTTCTGGTCGGAATCACCAGAACGAACCCAGGCACCTGCTGCAACGCAGGGAGAGGTGTCAGAAGTGGAGTCAGAGGAGGAAGGTGGCTTTGTGGAGGAGGAGGACCAACAGGAGCAGGCTTCCCAGGGGGCTGGTGGTGACCTTTTGGGGACCCCTGGTCTTGTACGTGGCTGGGGGGAGGAGACCGTGGATGATGCAGTCCTTGATAACGAGGAAGCGGAGATGGATAGCTCTGCATCCAACCTTGTGAGAATGGGGTCTTTCATGCTGTCATGCCTGTTGAAGGACCCCCGTATCAAGAGGCTTAAGGAGAAGGACCTGTACTGGGTCGCGACTCTACTAGACCCTCGGTACAAGCATAAAGTGGCAGAAATGTTACCAACATACCACAAGTCTGAAAGGATGCTGCATTTACAAACCAGCCTGCAAAACATGTTGTACAATGCTTTTAAGGGTGATGTCACTTCAGGAACTCATCAACATTCCAGGGGCAGAGGTGCCAGTAATCCTGCCACGAGCGCACCTGCAAGGACAAAGCACTTTGGCCACTCTGTAACGTCAGACATGCAAATGTTTTTCAGCCCAAGGCAGCGGCAGAACCCTTCGGGATCCACCCTCAAAGAACGCCTCGACCGGCAGGTAGCGGACTACCTGGCATTAACTGCAGATATCGACACTCTGAGGAGCGATGAACCCCTGGACTACTGGGTGCGCAGGCTTGATCTGTGGCCAGAGCTGTCACAATTTGCCATGAACCTCTTGTCTTGCCCCGCCTCAAGTGTCCTCTCAGAAAGGACCTTCAGTGCAGCAGGAGGGATTGTAACTGAGAAGAGAACTTGCCTAGGTCACAAAAGTGTGGATTACCTGACCTTTATTAAAATGAATGAGGGGTGGATCTCGGAGGGTTACTGCACGCCGGAAGACTTGTTCTGAGTTTCTGATTCTGACTCCCCATGCAGCTGTCCTTCTCTGCACGCCTCATGACTCCACATACAGCTGTCCTTTAGCGTCCTCCTCACTCCACCACCGTTACAAACTAGGGTGCAAACCCTACTGGTTTAATTTGAATCCAGGTAAATCCTGAGTTTTTCTGGCCTCTGTGCTTCAGTGGCTGCGACCAAAAAAAACAGAATATTTTCAGCATTTATATGGCATATTTTTTCTGGCCTCTGTGCTTCAGTGGCTGCGACCAAAAAAAACAGAATATTTTCAGCATTTATATGGCATATTTTTCCTGGCCTCTGTGCTTCAGTGGCTGCGACCAAAAAAATTGAATATTTTCAGCATTTATATGGCATATTTTTTCTGGCCTCTGTGCTTCAGTGGCTGCGACTAAAAAAAACAGAATATTTTCAGCATTTATATGGCATATTTTTCCTGGCCTCTGTGCTTCAGTGGCTGCGACCAAAAAAATTTATATTGTTAGCATTTATATGGCATATTTTTCCTGGCCTCTGTGCTGCAGTGGCTGCGACAAAAAAAAAATTAATATTGTTTGCATTTATATGGCATATTTTTTCTGGCCTCTGTGCTGCAGTGGCTGCCACAAAAAAAAATTAATATTTTCAGCATTTATATGGCATATTGTTTCTGGACTTCTGGTTCAGTGGCTGCGACAAAAAAAAACATAATTTTTCAGGAAAGTACACATGCCTAATTTTTCAGGGTTCTGCAAAAGTGGCAAAATCGCATCTTTTATGGTCACCGCAGGTGATCAATAAAGTAGACCAAAACTGGGCCCACACTGCAGAATCAGTGTTTTTTTGGTTCGCTTCACTGTACATTGAATTACCTCTGCCTGACCGTGCACGTGCGCACAAGCACGGTGACTGCTAAACACACCACTACAGAAATATTGCCACCAACAGGACGAACATCCTGGAGGTGACAAGCAACTAGTAATTAAAAACTATTATTTGCTCACTTGACGGTATCATTCATTAAAGCTCTTTGCGTCTTTTTGCGTTGCAGTAAGCACCGCGTTTCGTCTTTGCGTGTGAACAGGCTGTAACTTTTACACGACTTGATTGGCATGTAGACGCCGGACGTTTTAAAGCATTTTATTACACAGGGTTAGAAATGTAGTGTGATTTCTGCCCTTTACAGCACAAAACGCAGCGCTGTGTCAACAATGGATTTTTTAGAAACATTTTTGCCCTTGATCCCCCTCTGGCATGGCACTGTCCAGGTCGTTGCACCCTTTAAACAACTTTAAAATCATTTTTCTGGCCAGAAATGTCTTTTCTAGCTTTTAAAATTCGCCTTCCCATTGAAGTCTATTGGGTTCGCGACGTTCGCGAACCGTTCGCATTTTTGACGCAAGTTCGCGAATATGTTCGCGAACTTTTTTTCCGACGTTCGCTACATCCCTAATCTCCTCTCCCTTAAAGAACTCTGGGTGATGAGCTGGACTGGCTGAATAGCATATATTTATCTTTTTACTGAATTCAAACCATGTAGATCACCAAAAATGTATCTGTTGGAGTGTGTGTATTCTACAATTCACATAAAATGTTAGGGGCATGTGCCCGGGGTAACACATAGGCTGGGGTTGGAGGAGGGAGGGGGGTCTATGTAGGGTAGGGGGGTAGGGTTTTTTTAACTTTAGGGTTGAATTCTTATTTAAGTGGTTATCTGGTTGTTAGGGTCCCACTCAACCTAACAACAAGGTGTTGGAAAGTTGGAGTGTTAGAAGAATAGGAGAAACTCTGAACAGAAAGATAAGAATTTCACCTTTCCAGTTCTGGCTTATGATCAGGCAAGTGGAAAGCATTTCGGGTTAAAGAGACGGAAAACAATGGATGGGGAAAAGAATAAAAATTCTTAGTAAGTAAAGGGGAAGTTGTTGTGAAGATTCTTCTGAATTTAACCCATGTAGCTCATCAAAAATGTTGGAGTGTGTGTATTCTACAGTTCACATACAGTACATGGTTGGTAAGTTACCTACACAGTTCAGGGGATCTTACAGTAAAATTACTTGGCAGCTCACATCATGAAACACCTTAAATATTCCTAGTTTTAAAAAAAAAAAGAAGGAAAATGTCATGTAAACTCCCTAAGAATTAGATTAAATAATGTACAAATCCCGCAGCCAGTTTAGTTCAAATCTTTGCTTTTTCAGTTCAGTCTTGTGTATGCAAAGAACATTGGGGGATCGTTTCCCTGTGGGAAAATTTAGATTCTTTAAATACTAATTGGCTATTTGCATGTTAAACACCACAGTGCTTGCAGCTTCCATTTGGTGATGTTTTTGGGATACTTTTAGATTAGGATATTAACCATTAGTGCTCACACAAGGCGTGCATTGGTAATTATGGATCTTTTAAGTGATTTTACATTGCTGAAAGGTAAAGATCATTAAGAGGCAAGGCAGCTATGACCCTGTGAAATATCATGAGCACTGACACTACAGGAGAAAGCTTTGAAGTGAAAAACGGGTATATGTCAACACACAGTGCCATTAGGGTTACCATCTCACCTTTAAGTTAACTTTTAGCATGTTTTAGAATGGTCAATTCTATGCAGCTTTTCAATTGGTCTTTATTATTTAGAGTTTAAAGTATTTGCCTTCTTCTTCTTACAGCTTTCAAACCAGATTGCTGATAAATGGAGAACTGCTGAATTAGGGTTGCCACTTTTCCCATATTCGGAATCCGGGCAAAAGGCGTTACACGTGACATCAGAGGTGGGGCCAGTGACATGAAGGGGCAGGCCTGTCACATAAAGAGACGGGCCTGTGATGCAAAGGGGCGGGCCTGTGACGTGGCAGCCCGTGATTGGCCACAGTGTCCGGGAAGCACGTAACAGGCTTACCCGGTTTTCAGACTTCTGAAAACCAGGCAGGTATTTTCGAACCGGACAGCAGGTGTAAAAACCTGACTGTCCGGTTCAAAACCGGACAGGTGGCAACCCTATGCTGAATAAAAAAACTAAGTAACTCAAAATACAGAATACCCCTCCCTACATCATACTAAAAGATAACTCGAAGGTGAACACCCCCTTTAAAAGAGGACACTTATTGAATACACATGCTGCACACAAATCCTTGATCCATACATCCAACTTGCAGTTGTGTCCTCTTTTAAAGGGCTGACATAGTAACCCCAAGTGTCTTGCAAAAGTATTCAGACCCTTGTCCAGTTCCCTAATTTTACTTTTAAGACAAAAAAGTGATATGGCTAGAAATGCTGTATATAGCTGAAAGGTTCAGCAGTGCTATAACAGCAGCTCACAAAAGGTCCTCACCATCTTGGATCTTTTAAGTGTCAGTGACACTGCACATGCTCAGTGAGCTCTGGGTAGCTGTGGAGAAGCTACATTTAGGGGTTGTCAGAAATCAAACAGAAAATAAAGCCCATGTGTCACTGGTTTCTGAGCTGCCATGTAATAAGAATTTGACATAAGCAATCAGCCTTGTACTATGACTTTTATACTGTATATTGCGAGTTGCAAGCTTTTCATAAAAAAGTAAATGTGGATAGGGTGGTGATGTAAAGAGGCAGATTAGGGGGATTCGGTGGGCAGCAGAAGAGTTGGGGTACGCCAAGGGGGAGGATTTGGGTAGATTCAGAGCAGAACCCTAGTGTGAATCGATCCCAGAGCATGTGCTGGGAATGAGAAAAGATAAACACATATAGGGTTGCTATCTATTCTATATTAAACTGGACAGTCCAGATTTCACAAAACTCTCTGTCCAATTTATATTTCTGTATGTTATGACCCAATTTATAATATAAACCCCCACCCCCAATGATAGGGAGTATGTTTGCTGGCATACATGGATCTTCATTGATAATTCATATCTCTAGAATATAAATAAATGCTCTGGATAAAAATACATTTCCTGATGCTGGCAGTTTTCCTTTGGTGTGTGTTGGTTTCCTTTTATTTCCTCTGTGTTTGATCATCATTATCTTGTCTCCCTTTTACCCTCTGCAGTTATAACTGTCCTTTTGCATAATATTACCCTGAATCCTTAGCCGTGTGCTAATTAAACTGAAATGAATGCACTAAGAGCAAGGTACGATCACTAATGAAAGAAAATATATATATTTTTTTATTCTTTATATATTGTCTGTGGTGTGTGAATGTTTCTGACTCTCTACTTTTAAAGGAGAATTCAACCCTAAGGGTCAGAGCACACAGCCTGGCGACAAATCTCCTCTTCTTCAGGGCGACTAATCTCCCCGAACTGCCTCCCCACTGGCTAAAATGTAAATCGCTGGCCGGATGGCACTAGGAACGATGAATTATCTGAAGTCACCCGAATTTAGCCGGCAGGAAGGCAGTTTGGGGAGATTAGTCGCCCCGAAGAAGAGGAGATTTGTCGCCAGGCGACTAATCTCCCCGAATCTGCCTGTGTGCCCTGACCCTTAAGTTAAAAACCCCTACCCTACATAGACCCCCCTCCCTCCAGCTTATGTGTTACCCTGGGCATATGCACCTAACTCCTTACTTAGCCCTCGGTGCAGATTCAGGCATCGGAGTTCACGGACGCCATCTCCACTGGGAGCAAAATCCAAGGGGTTGGAGAGCAACATGTTGCTCACGAGCTATTGGTTGGGGATCACTGGACTAGAACCTATTTGGAATCAATTGGTGGATTGTGAAAAATCAAAATTTTTTTTTTAGAAAAAGCTTTGAATCAAATTCAGTCGAATACTATGTTACTTCGATTCATACGATTCGAATTCAAACGACCTATTCACCAAAAAGAAAAAAAAAAACTTAGATTTTTTAAAATAAATTATGGTTGGTCTTTTTTTATTTGAATATTTGATAAATCTGCCCCACTATCTGTCGCAAATAGAACGTAACTGAAAAAAAGCCTTTATTTCTGGTGAACTATCTGAAACCAACTGAACTGAAAAAAATGTAGGAAGGTGAACAACCCCATTAAAGCAAGTACAAAAAAATGAACTGGCATTATAATAAAAGAGAGCAATTATGTGATAACGGCTTCACTTTAATTAACACGAGTTTCGCCTGAATTGATTCTGTGCCTTTCCCCCCACAAACAGTTCAAAAAACGTAAGTATTTGTCTTGCAGTTTCCATGGTATTAATGGTATTTCAGCTTTTCTTAATAAAACTCAGCAGAAAAAAGTCAGGAATATTATTATTATTATTGCCCCCTGGAATTTCTATTCTGCTAGTAACCGGTTACAAAACGTACTATGGGAATTGTCTTAAGAGAGATTTTGTTGAATGGTAATTAATATCTGGCGTCCTGCTGAGCCGATCACGTTCTATATGAAGCTCAGCCTGGGAGTTTGTATCGGAGATCCAAGGAGTATTGCTGGTGGCTCTATAAGTCCATTTCCAATTAAAATACAGTTTCTAGACGTGATGTGTGCTCGTGGATCTGTCTCTACAGAGGAGATAGAAGAAAGCTGCAGATGTGATGTTTTCTGTAGTGAATTGTTTTATCTGATTGACCTGCACAGAGCTGTGTTTGTTATTATCAGGTGTATATGTGAGTGGGTGTATATATGTGTGCTTTTTTTCTTTGGTGAACACATGGAAAGTTTTCTTTCTTGTTCAGGTTTATATGAATTTTAAATAGGCAATTACTGGGAATACAGGGAAATGTCTCTAATAAAAAGGACGCTTACTCCTGTATGAAAGTACTTGGAATCAAGGCTGTCTCCTTCATCAGGTTTAATTGTACACTTTTAATTAGACAATATCAGTTTTGCCAAAGCTTTATGCGTTTGGAAGGTATTGTCTGTTCTACTATAAGCTCCAAAGAAAGGCCGGTTTATTTTGGATAATACAAAAAAAAGGACTGTACCATGGAGAGGTTACTTCAAATTTCTATAAAGAAAATAATACTAAAGATGTACATCTTTTGTAATAACAAAGTATATTAAAGGGGTTTAAGTTTTAAGTTAACTTTTAGTATGATGTGGAGAGATATTTTGAGACAATTTGCTATTGGTTTTCATTTTTTATTATTGAAGGTTTTGGAGTTATTAAGCTTTTTATTCAGCAGCTCTCTAGTATGTAATTGCAGAAATCTGGCTACTAGGGTGCAAATTACACTAGTAACCAGTCACTGATTTGTATGAAAGTTTAGAATATGATTACGAGAGGGTCTGAATAGAAAGATGAATAAAAAAAAACAAAACAGGAACAATACATGTGTTGCCTTACAGAGCATTTGCTTCTTACATGGGGTCAGGGATCCCCAATTAACAACTGAAAGAAAAGGGGAAATAATCCAAAACTCTAAAAAAAAATAAAAAATTAAGGGCAATTACAAAGTTGCTTTGCTATAATATAATAAGCTTTTAACCACCCCTTTAAGGCCTGAACTATATCACATGGCTAAAACTGAGCTAATTGGGCCCAGGGCAAAACATAGAAATCAATCTATAGTTATCTGTGATCAGTCTGCTGCAGGTCAGATGATGAAACCAAATCCTTGATAGGGTAGGGGGTTACAACACTGGTGCAACTTTGTGCCATGTTAGTTAATGAGCTCCTCTAAGTACAGAAGGTATATTCTTAATTAGCAAAAAGGGCTAATGGGAGTCAATCCTCAAGCCAAGCTTGCAGTGGCGTATCTATATATTACTGGGCAAAAAATAAATTCATTTTATGGCCCTCAATTTATCCAGAGGTTGTCCTGTTTTACCCATAGATGTTGAAATTGTTCATTATTAGGGCCTCCTGGGGCCCCTATACCTCCTGGGCCCACCTGCAGCCACAGGGTCTGCTTCCTCTGTAGTTACACCCCTGCAAGGTTGAATGTGTTCCCTTTTAAGCTAAGAAATTCCAATAATTATAGGAGTTAGGGGCAGACGTGCATCCTTTATTAGAGAAGCCATACAAAGCCTGGTGAGCACTGTTTACTAAGACTATAAAGCAAAGCCGGATATCCATCCTTCAGGAGATAATGGGCCGCTCTGCATCCCTCATTACAGATGGTAAGGCCTTGCTAGCATACATTATTAAAAGCTGTAAAGCAATGGAAATCTGAAACCTTCACTAAGAATGCTCATGTACAGTATACGATTATTGGTAAAGTAAGATCGATCCTTATTATGTACATTCAAAGTGTATAAAGTGATGTGATATAAAGCAATGACTTGTACAGCAGAATTACAGATGGTAAGGCCAGGTCTCTTGCAAGATGCTATGGTAACTGAAAGGGATTGTTGGTCTATTAGCTTTAGCATCCAATCATTCGTGACCCAGATGTCTTCTTTTATAACGTTTAATTAAATGTTGACAGCTTAGAATTGGCAACATCAAGGGGGTTATTTATGAAAGATTGATTTTCAGAGTAATGTGAATTTTTTAAGACTCCAATAAATTTGATTTTATTCACAATTTGAATGGTACAGTATGTTATTTATGAAAAATTTGAACGACTAAAATTTGATCGAATAGTCCCAACCCGAATAAAGTTCGAAAAAAAACCCTAGACTTTTGCGAGTCAAATTTTTTTTGACGCGCATCAAATTATTACATCTTCTAGGCAAAAGGACCCCCCCTATAAAATATATTGAATTTATCTGTCAATGAATATCTGACACCCAACTGCTGCACGAAGACAGAATGAAGAGAAACAGAAGCTGAGAGAGGAATAGTGAAGATGCACTTGATTATTTCAGAAACGGTAGAGAATTTTTTAATTGATTATATTTAGAAAACTTCTTATTTCAGTATGCTGAAGCTTATATTAAATTTAAATGTTTACGACAGTTCACCTTTAATCTGGCAGAAGGTACATACCGCAGCCAGATTGGGGGGAAGAAGTGCTGCTTGAATGAGCACTAAGGAAAACATTTGCTCTTATACCCCACATTGCTCAGGACTTCTTCCCCAAGTCTGTAGTAAATGACCCTTTGTGGGTTTTTAAGCAGGTAACTATTATATGAAGGCCTGTATACTGGTTTTTTTTGGAAAAACATAAAAATCCAAAGGGCCTGAAGTGGTTTGGAATTGAAAGAGTTAGAAGAAATTGGAGAGGGGGTGACATGGCGAATAATACACTGTGAAAAGAGAGTTGGTGGATTCATAGGCTAAAATCCCTGTCCCCCCCACGGCCTAAATTTCGATTTCAATCTTAGGGCTTTTTTATCATGTTAAGAATTGTGCTACAACGTTATGGATTTAGGATACTACATTTGCAACAATGTACATTGACTGTTTTAAAGTTGCAACTTTAATGTGAAGGACAAACACTTCGGGAATCATAAAGTTTTTAGTTTTGAAACTTTGTGGGTAAAGGAAGCAATTATCCGGAAGTAAGGACATCGCTCATTGGAGGAAGCCAGTCGGCAAAACGCGTCAGCAGTGACACAGGAGTGTGGAAGCGGCAGCCGGAGACCGGAGGCAAACGTGTTGGATTGATAAAGACGCTAAAGAACTCGGAGCAATATACGGAATACGATTTTACTGAAGAAACATTTGTGAGTGTAATCTTATTTATTTATTAAAATTGTGTAAACACTTCCACACATGTTGCTTTATTTTACCCATTAAGGATGCAATAAGATTCTTAGTGAACCGGAGCTTGTACCACTATCAATGCTTTTACTAACTTACTTTTTGTAAGTATGAGCGCCTGCCAGACACACTAGGAACCGGAGTTTCTTGCGAACTACAACTAGACACCACAGGTGTAAACTTAACATTTTAATGTTAAACATAAAATAAAAATACCCTTCGTTTCTGAGGGAAATACTCCTCACTGTATGAATGTTTTCTACGATGGCACGGAATATTTGAGCGTAACTACAAACACCTGGGTGTAATTAAGCACAAAAATTCACTAACCATGTATGTGAAATAACTTTATTCCTAAATACTACACTATATCATTTATCTGTTTTTTCCCCCCTTAACGACCTATGGTCTTTGAGTTATACAGCAAACTGTGGAAAGATACTGTTACATCATGTCAGGAGCATTTCCAATAAACTCAACCTACATAATACTCCTCCTAGGACACTTTATGAATGTCTTCATTCTGTAATGCCAAATCCATCAAATTCCCAAGTGCTTCTCACTGGGAATTTGTGCAATATTGCGGTGACACTAGCTGTTCTCTGTCTCTTCAGGGGGAATAAGATCTTACTAATACAGAATAAAAGAGGAGGAAAAATGTCACTGTAGTAAAGTGTGTTTGGAGGTATATTGCACTGCTTTGTTTTATATTCCATATATGAATGCGCAACAGATCAATATTAACATTGCACATACAGTAATAAGGTCTATATTGTAATAGCTTTGCTGCCAGCTGCAATAAACTGAATCACAAGTTATGGAACGGCATTATATTAGGACCGGGGAAAATCCCATTCCCTGAGGGCTCTTTGCTCTATGGTACTGCCGCAATAACATCTAAATCATGCAGAGGAAATGAAGGTACCTTTTCATAGAGCCATTCTAATTCTAGACGAGGTTGTAAAGCGACTTCTAATTCCAGATTAGAAATCCTAATGCCAGTAATGAAGGTGTCTGATTACCCTGCGATTTTCTTCTCATAAGCTGCAATATTTAAAGCTCTATATTCCCAGGTAATGATACCACTCTGATACCATGAGCCATACGTATTAAACATAATTGCTAAGCACAGAGACTCCTTATTCTGCAGTATGGCACATATAAGATACGCCTTCTGTGAATGAACAGTATAAATCTTCTGACTGGCGGCACATTTGCCCCAATTTCCATAACATATCAACTGTAAATAGTGCACACTTTGGTCACTTCTAAGCATAGCAACACTGTGTCCAGCATAATAAACAGCAGATGGAGCTGTAGTTTTAAATTATTTATATTAGCTGTGTAAAACTGCTAATGCCTTAAAAACTAGAAAAAAATATTTATGTAAATTGCAATCAGTTTCAAGGGTTTTTCCTTTAAAGGGATTGAGCACCTTTAAATTAACTTTTAGTACAATGTAGAGAGTAATATTCAAAGACAATTTGGTTTTCATTTTTTATTAGTTGTAGTTTTTGAGTTATTTCACTTTTTATTCAGCAGATCTCCAGTTTGCAATTCCTGCAATCTGCCTGCTAGGGTCCAAATTACCCTAGCAACAATGCACTGATTTGAATGAGACACTGGAATATAAACAGGAGAGGGACTGAATAGAAAGATGATTAATAAAAAAAAGTAGCAATGACAATACATTTTTTTTAGATGGGGTCAGGGACCCCCATTTGAAAGCTGGAAATAAAAGAAGTAATAAATTAAAAAAAACATAAAAAAGAAAAAAATGAAGACCAAAATAAAGTTGCTTATAATGAGCCATTCTCTAGAATACTTTACTTATGGTCGATATTCGACTGTCGAAGTTAAATCCTTCGACTTCGAATATCGAAGTCGAAGGATTTACCGCAATTCATTCGATCGAATTAAAAATCGTTCGATCGAACGATTAAATCCTTCTTTTGATTCGAGGGATTTTAATCCATTGATCGATCGTTTTTTCTTTGACCAAAAAAACATTGCAAAGCCTATGGGGGACCTTCCCCATAGGCTAACATTGACTTTGGTAGGTTTTTTTAAAAGAGACAGTATTTTGACTATCGAATGGTCGAATGATTTCTAGTTCGAATCGTTCGATTCAAAGTAGAAGTCGTAGAAGTAGCCCATTCGATGGTCGAAGTAGCCAAAAAAAACCATTCGAAATTCGAAGTTTTTTTTATTCTATTCCTTCACTCGAACTAAGTAAATGGGCCCCTAAAATTTAACGAACCCTTTAAACATTCTGTAAAGCTGATTTTCAATATTTACTTATATTTGACTGCTATAAAATCATCAAAGAAAGATCTGTAGAATTCTAAAGAGGAGTTTTTCTAACACCTTTAATCTTCCTGCATATCAGCACTTTTAATGGCCACTCAAATATAAAATTGGATATGAGGGATTTCAGTAACATGTATGTGAATCATCACAAGTTGTGGTATGCTACATCATAGAAAAAAATTAATGTGGATAAAAAACATTTAAAATACATTTTCAGTTGCAATATATTCACCTTTATATTGTTCTTTGGTTGCTATGCTGCTATATTCTAAGATCAAAGGGAAACTGCAAAATCAAATGTAGACTGATTTCTGATTGGATTGTGTGAGACAGAACTGCAACTGCCCAAAAAGAAAACCTTTTTCCTGGTTGTGGTAAGGGGTTGAGAGCTCAGCCAAGTTCGGGAAGGTTGGAAATCATCACATACTAATAACAGCAGTGAACAACGTATGATGTGCAGAATGAAAAGCATATACACAAACTGCCCTAATATAGGTACAACAGTGCTAAAATGTGGGTGCCAAAAGTGCTTCTTTCATTCAGTTATGCATAGTAATCTTGTAATTCCTTTCTGAGACGTGGTTTATAATATATGACTAATGAGATAGAGTTCTTTAGCCTATGATTCTCCAGATTTTGTTGAACTAAACCTTCAAGCAATGGCTGTCATTGGGTTATGGGTGGTTAGCCTTACCCTGAATGCTAGAACTTTGTTCTAGGCCTGGAAGGAGTCATGTAGTATCTTGCCCAGACTAAGACTGGGCCGGCAATACACTGGGAAAGTACCCAGTGGGCCCAGACCCGCTCCCCACGGCCACCTGAGACTGTGAGCTACCCCCTGACCTCCCACAGCCCTGATTTTGGCCACATGAAGAGATAAGAAAGTACTAGCTGGTGGGGGGGAAGGAATATGGAGGGGTTTGTGGCTGGGTCCCATGGGTGTAGTGGAGGGGGGGGGGCTAGGTGGTGTGTACAAGCCCCTCATGCAGCAGCCCTGGTGGGCCCAGACCTCCCCCAAACATTGACCATGCCAATAAATTTGTTATCCCCAGTTGTTCCTTCTTGACCCACCTCTGATCCAACCTCATCACCCAATCTACACCTCTGTAACCTACCATCTCACAAAATGTGGCACGGCACAGTGCCATTTATATCATCAACCAGTCCCTTTTCCCTGCCAGCAGGTATTGCCCCTGACAAAAGGTGGCAACGCTATAAGGAATAAGGAAAGGACCCTGAAGGACAAATTGGATGAATAGATGTCACATTACACTCACAGGCATTTTCATAAGGGAGAGAGTTGCAGCAATAAAAAGGAAAAGGAGTCTGTTCCACTTGAGAAAATGTGGTTTAGAGAGTAGTTCATGTTTAAGATGTTTTTATTTTCTTGAGATCTGTAAAGGTATTTGAATAAATTTAATGTATGCAATTCATCCAAGGTCTACTGACCTGCCAACCTGTTTGCCCTATCATTGAATGGACTGGCCTACTAGTCCTGATCAACCTTCAACCAATCAACAGAGCTAGCTAAGTCATACCAATAGCAATTAGCACATTTTATATCTAATGGTTTAAATGTGGATCCCGGATATCAGGTTGTCTTGATGGCCCTAGAATGCCAGTCAGACTACGGTTAGTTCACACAGAACCACAATACTGATCTAATACTGAATCTAAGCAGAAATAACATCACAGTTAGGATGAGAAGGGCTAAATGGAGCAGAAAAGCACTTCATAATGGCTTCTTAAAAAAGGAAGGTATCCACATAACACTGACTTAAAACCAGAAATAAGAGGCTTTGGATGAAACTTGCAACTTACTAATTAGGGGGTTATTTATTAAATCCCCACTAAAACTTTAGATTTTATAGTAACGAAGATTTTTCAAGTTTTTAGCATTCAGACTTTAATAATTATTCTCTTTAGGCAAAAGCCATTATGAAGTGCTTTTCTGTTTCATTTAGCCCTTCTCACCCCTAACTGTGATGTTATTTCTGCTTAGATTCGATTTATTAAACCTAGAGGATGAGAAAAGTCAGAGGTTGCATATAATCCTATGCAATTGAAATGGTGTGTTCTAGATGAAGCTGTGCTAGACAAGAGAGGTGGGAATAGGTTAAAAAAAACTTCTGCAACTTGAAGGCGGATGGATCAAAAAGCTGAACACTCTCACCCCGGATGGAATGAACGATAGCGGGAGCCTAAAACCATATCTTTGATTTTAACTTTGTGTCTCCACTATTACAGGTCCTGATAATAGGAAATACTAGCAACTTACTCGCAATAAGGGAAAGATGATTTAATTACTTACTGGAATTTGGCCATCTAGTTAATATATTATAATGAATATTACCACTTAAAGTTGCCAGAATTAATACCGTGTAAGTTCCTAGAATGGTTAGAAATATTGTATTGTATTTAGTATAACTAGAGGTCACCCTAGTTTCTGCTTTATGAAAGTTCTTTGAATGTTTCGTGAAACCTAGGTAGGCACTGTGATGTGCAGTATATCAGTGAATTTTTATTTTATTTATAGGTGGAAATTGGCGATATGACAATGGACTGGATATGCCATGAATCTTTAAAAATCGACTAACGTCGGGAAAAAAATTTTTTGTATAATGCTGGACTTTTTTTGATATATATTTTTTCTTTTCTTACTTATGTCTTAATACCAGCATACTTCTGAAGGATTGTATGTACACTTTCACTAAGTTTTATAAAAAAAAAATTTATGTGTATGGTCGACAATTTTAATATATTTTATTCCACATACTGCTGTATTTTATACTAACACTGTTAATAGACACTTTAACATGAAACATGGAGGTTTTGAACTTTAACCTTGTAATTAACGGGTGGGATTCAAACAGGATGTGTTTAAAAAGTCACTTTGTTTCCATTTTGTTACACTTGATAAAGGGCGTTTGAGGCCCGAAACATGTAGTGTTTTGTAGCTGCTAATAAACTACATTGTTGCAGATCTTCTGCCTTGGATTGCTTTCCTCATTCTACTAGTTACATTCATACGTTGCATATAAGTGAATGGGAGAGGTCCCTATTCTATTTGGAATTTTCTGTGGTCCGTGCTGGAATTAGGCCGAAAATCTGACTATTTTGAATTTTTTGGGCAAAAATAGGAAAAAAATCAGGCTTTTCTGGAAAAAATCTAACGATTCGGGAAAAAATTCTGAAAAAAAATCATACAATTCGGATTTTTGCTAAATTTTTTCATGTTTGTCCCTGATCCGATTGAATAGTACTTTTTATATAATAAATAAGCTCCAATCATGGATTCTAGTTTGGTCTGACTTTTTTATTAAAATAAAGATGTCCCTGTAGAGAACAATGCATCCAGATCAGCTGGTTCAACAGCACAGATAAAGCATAATAATTCAGAGCCATAAATCCAAGGCAAGTTCCAATATCTTGCGCTAATGAATCTAAGGGGATCAAAACAAGCTGTCGGTAAGTTTGGATATATGGCTGTATTTCTCCTAGTAAACCTGCAGCTCTGGATGTATAGTTGGCCACAAGAATATTAAGTCGTAATTTAAATTTCTGCCCATAATTCCTTAAGTGAGGGTTAAAGCCTCTTATTTTTAGTTTGAAGGCAGTCCATATGTGTAGCATAAGGCATTCCAATAGCGTCTGTTTTAAGGTGGCTTTTGCTACATATTATACACAATCTGTTAGGCTTATAGGCCAGTCAGGCAGATACCATGAAGATCATTCAGGTTATGGTCATCTTAAGTAGTGCAGGCTAGAGTCCTCCAGTTGGTCGGGTACCCGCAAAAACCTGCAGTACCCTGCGGGTTGCGGGTAGAAGTTCCAGGTGCGGGTATAGACGCAGGTCGGTGGTTCTGTGGGTCGGGCCATGGGTCTTCTCAATAGCGATTTTTACTCCTTTTTTCTGATCACGCCTACTTCCGATGATGGCACTTCCGGTTTACAATGACAGCACTTCCTGATTCGTGATGGTCAGCGGGTCCGGGTTGCGGATAACGTACTTGCGGGTCCAAGCAAGTAAGAATGCGGGTTGCAGGTCCGGGTTGCGGATTGCACGTTGCGGGTATGGGTTTCAAAAAATGGACCAGAGCAGGACTCTAGTGCAGGCAATATTTGGGCAAAAGCTGATACTGTAATTGGGGGGAAAATAGTGCAGGACAAGATATACTATAGTAAGTACTATAGTGAGATAATATACACAACAAATTTACAGTGATTATTTGTCATGGGTTTTATTATAAATATGCAAAACAATGTTAAAAATCATGGCAAAAATTACTTTTTTGTACCTTTCTGTTGTGTGACATTTTGTTAGGCTGCATCTACATGGGACATAAAACACAAGCCATTTCTAGAAGAAGAATAAAACTCACTCCCACAGAGTTATTATGTTTTTACTGTACAGCAATTTCAATTCAGGAAGGTGCAAATAAAAACAAAACAAGTACAATACAACCAAAACAGAATAATGCTGACTTATGAGGGTATTAAATAAAAATAATAGAAATGCACAATTTAATGTTAGCAGAGAAGAGTGGGGGAAGCTTTAATAGAGAAAGTATTATGAAAAACTGCATTATTAGTATCCTAAGCATAATGAAGAGTTTTTGCAGAAGAATGTTTTATTTCTGAACAAAGCAACTTGCATCTCCCAAGCATCTAGTATCAACTGTTTAGTAGCTATGTTAATCATTAACTATTTTCCCACTCAATCATAGAATTAAACTGAATTATTATATATTATGTTCATAGGTCGGCAAATACTGCAATAAAGAATACACACAGCAACTAAGAACATGACCACATTTATCAAGTATTATTTGGTCATGTTGCGTTATCTGGCATAACCTCTAATGAGCTGATCAATATACTAATCAAGAATTTCCTTGAATCTTCAATGGGTTAACCATGATTGAATGGGTTAAGTTTAGTCAAGAAATTATACTTATACACAGCAATCTGTGGCCTCAGCTATTTGATGACTCAGGTGATATGTTGAATAAACTTGTACTGGTATGGGACCTGTTATTCAGAATGCTTGGGACTTGTGGTTTCCTGGATAAGGGATCTTTCTCTAATTTGGATCACCGTAACTTAAAGGGGTTGTTCGCCTCTAAATTAATTTTTAGTATTATGTATAGAGTGATATTCAGAAACAATTTGCAATTGGTTTTCATTTTAGCAATCTAGTTGCTAGGGTCCAAATTATCCTAGCAACCATGCATGATTTGAATAAGAGACTGGAATATGAATAGGAGAGGTCTGAATAGAAAGATGAGTAATAAAAGAAGCAATAACTAAAAATGTATAGCCTTACAGACCATTTGTTTTTTAGATGGGGTCGGTGACCTCCATTTGAAAGCTTGAAAGAATCAGGAGACAAATAATTCAAAAACTAGAAAAATGAAAAAAAAAAAAGAAGGCTAGTTGAAAAGTTGTTTATAATTAGCCATTCTTTAACATACTAAAGGTTAACTTAAAGGTGAACTAGCCCTTTAAGTCTGCTAAAAAATATTTTGATATTAATTAACACCAATAATCCCATTGGTGTGCCCCTAATAAGGATTAGTGATATTTTAGTTATCAAGGTACAGGTATGGGACCTATTATCCAGAATGCTCGGGACCTGGGGTTTTCTGAATAATGGATCTTTCCGTAATTTGGCTCTGGATACCTCATCTCTACTAGAAAATCATGTAAACATTACATAAACCCAATAAGATGGTGTTGCTTCAAATAATGATTAATGATATTTTATATTTTAGTATTACAGAGAAAAAGGAAATCATTTTTAAAAACGTATTTGATTAAAATGGATTCTATAGGAGATGGCCTTCCCATAATTTTGAGCTCTCTGGATAATGGGTTTCTGGGTAAAAGATCCCATACCTGTATATCTAAATTTTAAAATTAGACCATCCAGTTTCCATTGAATTATATGATATCTCAGCAGATCTGAGCTGAGAACATTAAAGTTCCAGTTGATTCAAGTTCAATATAACATAGATTAAGAAACTGTGATCACAAAATTTATATTACACAATGCTGACTGGCTAATCAATCATAAATCAAGATGAAACCTCACTTAGGGTGGTGGCACACGTCAAGATTCGGGGAGATTAGCCGCCCAGCGACAAATCTCCTCTTCTTCGGGGCAATAATCTCCCTGAAATGCCTTCCTGCCGGCTAGAATGTGAATCGTCGGATCACTTCGGCTTTCCGAAGTTTCCTCGAGGCAACTTCGGGCGACTTCGGAACTACATAAGTAGCATCAACATCCTTGAAATTCATTATGTTAGATATTCTTCAAAATAAAGGTCACACAATATGTAATTTATTAAAATCCGAATTTATCTCATTAAGGGTAGAACTACACGAGCGCATTTACCTGCGATAGCATCCGTTCTGACGCGCTGAGATGAATCGCAGGCGTCACGTCGGATGCGCCTAATCTAAGGTAAGTAATAGGAATGTCGGACGTTGTTGCTGCATGCATCCGACGCGACTGTCGGATGCGAATGCTGCATGTTGCGTCTTCTTCAAACAGTCATGACCGACATTCCTATTACTTACCTTAGATTCGGGGCATCTGACGTACCGCATGCAATTAATCTCAGTGCGTCGGAGCGGATGCTATCACAGGTAAAAGCACTCGTGTAGTTCTACTGTAGAAAAAAACAAAAAAAAAAAACTCAAACTCCCATGCCTAATTGTAACTTATTTATTAATTACAAAAAAACTACAAAGTCGAGCAAAACCCCAAATCTCTTTAATTTATTGGAATTTTTCCTGAATTGCTCGAATTTTTTGAGTTTATTCCTGAATTGCTTAAAATTCTTTGGTCTTTTTTCCCCAAACTGCTCAACAATTTTCAGGCTTTTTTTCCCCAAAATGAGAGCTGCAATGATCCTATTGGACCGATTTATATAAATACGGACTTTTAGACGTTTTTGGATTTTTTTCCCCCTAGAAATTGTCCAAAAACTAGAGGTTTCAGTGGTATTCATATTTTTTAGTTGTGAGTTTAGTCAAAAACCTTTAAAGCCACTAAAATCTGACCTTTGCCAAATAGGCCTCCAAGTGTTAAGTCTTTTTTCACGTATCTGTAAGCATTTTATGTGAGGGGGGAGGTGGTTTCCACCAGAAAATGTTTAGCATATGTTTACTGATAACAGTGGGCCATTATAGAAATAATCTTTTTTGTCTTTTGTAAAATCCACAATGACGGTTAAGATAACAAATGTCTTCTCTGCTCAGTATTCTGCGTGCCATCTTCTAATTAGCTGCACGCTCTTCAAATAATGTATTTGCTGCCCACTCAGTATCAACCCTTGATTACCTGCTGCCTGTTATAATTTGCCAGCTAAGAATACCGTGTTAGCTACAGCACACTCTCCTCATTCTAGGTCACATATCATCTCTAGCTAGGAGATAGCATAAGTCACGTGTCTCATTATTCCATGACACCATGTAGATGGAGACAAAATTAAATTGGCAACAAGTTATTTTACTAGATCAAAAGGCAAAGACGATAATCAGGGAAACAATAAAAAAGAAATGGCAAAAAGAACACACACAAATGTATGGCTGCAAAGTGAGGAAGACGTTGGCAATACATAGATATTGCCAACAATATCTATGTATAGGCAATACATAAACGTTGGTCTTTTTGAATTTTTGAATTCGAATTTCAACGTTTTTTCAATTCGAAATTCGACCTTTAATAAATATGCCCCTAAGTGTGTTAGAAAAGGAGCCAACAGAATATAAAGAGAATATATATATTTATAAAGAGAAACTAAGGGAAAGTAGGAACATGGTGGCAGAAGATTTAAACAACATGGAATTTTCTTCAGCTTTACAGTACAGGATGCCATTGAATTTAATTTCTCACTATGCACACATGGCAGATAATAAGCCTAAAAAATGCACACATGAGCAGCATTGAGTATTTAATGTGCTGATCATTGAGACACAAGTAACTTCACAAAATATTGATGTGATTTGATTTAATAGCTTTTTGTCCTGCAGTAAACAACGTTTGATAGTTTTCAGATTTTCCATGGAATCTCTTTTTTTTACTATTTACTTATATTCAGATTTCCCTTTTTTCCATGAATCATATATTTTTTTCTCTAAAAATGTGTCTTTATTATTTCTCTAAATCTATAAAAATTTGATAATTAGAAAGTGTAAAAACCATGAAAACTTCAGCCATTCAAACTTTTTGGATTTTTTTTTCACTTGTAATTGGGCAAAGTTTTTTTTTTTTTTTTTAGAAGTTTTAGAGATACTGGTTGGGGAAGGGGCAAATTTGACCTGTTCGCCAGGGGAAAATTTGCCACAATGCAATAAACTCTATGTGCAACAAATTTTTTTGACACGCAGATAATTTTTTTTGACGTACGGCAGTTTTTTGACATGTAACATTTTTTTTCTCCCATTGGAGTCTATGGGCGTCATTTCCACAGCAAAACTCGCCAGAAAAATTCGCTTATCACTAATACTGGTATTTCTTACAGATCGTTCAGCACTGTTTCCCGTCCACACTCTTTATATTCTGACTTTTTAATAACTTTCATTGCATTCGTGATTTTAGAGAAAGAGCGTTTAATCTTGGTTTCAAAAAGCTCTAACACGACTAAAATTTGACATTGAATCAGGGCCGCTCCGGCCATGAGGCAAGGTGAGAATCTTGCCTCAGGCGGCACGGATCGGCCAGTTACCAAGGGTGGCAAAAAGCTTGGTAACTTTAAGAGGCTCTTCTAGTGTAGCCAGCGCAACAGCACGTTTTTCAGGGGACCAGAAACAAATGGTGTAAAATCCAGGAAAATGTAAAATCAGGGAAATGTATTATGTATAATGTATAGGTGGGACCAAAAAACAACAATGTAAAATGAGGGAAAACTTAAAATCAGGGGATGTAAAATGGGGGTTCTACTGTAAAACAAAAATATTTTGACAGCAGTTAAAAACCAACTGACACTAAGACATATTTCTGGTTTTAGAGGAGATCACAGGGGCGATCCGTGGGCTGCTGCCGCCCCCCTCTCCCGCTCTGCGCTTAAAATTTAGCATCGGAGTGGGTCAAAAGGGGCGGTACCGCTAGTGCAATGAACGCGCACTGCGCTTTCGGCTCTTAAAGTTACAGGAGGCGGCCCCTTGTAACTGCCCGTTCACTCCTGCCTGAGGCAAGGTGCTCACCTTGCCTCATGGCAGGAACGATCCTGGGAGATCATTACCCTGTTCATTTATCCAGGTACAATCTATACTGAACAGGAATTCATTGATTGCATTACTAAATAAATAATTTATTAATTGTGCTATTAAATTAACATTTCAGCTCTATTGCAGAACCCAGATGACGGCTCTGTAAAAGAACTACAACAATATATATTAGACTAGGTATACATTTGAACAATTAAAATATAATTTTTGTACTGCAAGTAGGCAAAATGAAACCTGTGTTAGTTATGTGTGTATCATAACTCAGAACAATTTTGATATTTAAGAGATACCTTCTGCCTTAAAAATATAGATGAATGTCATGCATATGTATAAATGTGTGTGGAAATTGCTTTAAATTCATCAGAATAATGCAGCAAGTGGAATTTATAAAACTACTAATAATAAGGAATATATCTATGCAGCAATATGAGCTATCAAATATTAACGGAAGAGCCGCCGAGAGTTTGTGAGGACTGCAGACTCCACAATTCCTTTACCAAGAGCAGTACACAGATTTGTATATTTAAAGATCTTAAAGGGATACTGTCATGGAAAAAAAAAGTTTTTTTTTTTCCCTAAATGCATCAGTTAATAGTGTTGCTCCAGCAGACTTCTGCATTGATTTTTTTTATATTTAATTTTGAAATCTGACATGGGGCTAGACAAATTTTTTTTATATTTAATTTTGAAATCTGACATGGGGCTAGACATATTGTCAGTTTCCCAGGTGCCCCCAGTCATTTGACTAGTGTTCTGATAAACTTCAGTCACTCTTTACTGCTGCACTGCAAGTTGATGGGATATCATTCCCCATCCGCCAGCAGCCCATCAGTAGAACAATGGGAAGGTAACCAGATAACAGTTCCTTGGTAGATGTAAGTACAGCACTCAATAGTAAAAATCCATGTCCCACTACAACACCTTCAGTTACATTTTGTAGGAGAAACAAAAGCCTTCCTGAAAGTAGTTCCATCCTGAAGTCCTGTCTCTTTCTGAAAGCACATGACCAGGCAAAATGACCTGAGATGGCTGCCTACACACCAATAATATAACTAAATAAATACACTTGTTGGATTAGGAATGAAATTGTACATGGTAGAGTGAATTATTTGCAGTGTTAACAGTGTAATTTAGAAATAAAAGCTACACAATAAAAATCATGACAGTAGTCCTGTTTCACGTACATGATATAAGGAACATGTTGAATTTAATGGTAGATCAGGTCTGCACATTAAACAGAAAAACATCCCCCCTTTTTGACATAAGCTCATTCAGTTAGTTTTATATAGAAAAGGTGCATAAACACTATCTGAACTTCCAAAAATAAAGGAAAATATATTTATTTTACACCTACACCTGATTGAACAGACTGAAAGGAAATCATGATAGTCTGTCCCTGTTCACAGGCCCAGTTTCCCCATCCCCTTTAAAGGTATACTGTAGGAGGAAAACATGTTTTTTTTCAAAACGCATTAGTTAATAGTGCTGCTCTAGAAGAATTCTGCACTGAATTCCATTTTTTTAAAAGAACAAACATTTTTTTTTTTTTAGAATTTTGGCCTGATGCCTGTTTCCCAGGTGCCTCCAAAAATGTGACTTTTTACTAGACTGCAAGTTGGAGTGATATCACCCACTTGCCCCCAGCAGCCCATCAACAGAACAATTGGAAGGTAACCAGAGAGCAGGGTTTTTAAATGACTTAGAAAAGAGCATGACTTGGGTCGTATTGAAGTATAATGAAAAGTGGAGAAATAATAGCAATTCCACCCTGAAGTGCTAGCTCCTTCTCAAAGATGGCTGCCTCCACATCAATATTACAGCTAAAAAAAGTTACATTTGCCGGTTGAAGAATAAAATTTGAAATGGTAGAGGGAATTATTTGCAATGTAAAAAATGTAGAAGTAAAGATTACACCATAAAAACCATGACAGAATCCCTTTAAGCTTAGACATTAATGCAACCCCAGCATCACCTTTAACCAATTTAAAGTGATGGACGTAGCTCTTAAATATCAATATTGTTTCTCCCTCTTATAATTCGCACACAACACAGGTTTTATTTTGCCTACTTTCAGTTCAAAAATTATATTTTAATTGTTCAAATGTATACCTAGTCTAATATATATTGCTATGTATTACGGAGCCCTGAGGACGAGTCCTGTTGAGTGTATATTGAACCAGTATAAAAATGAACAGGTTAATGATCTGCCATAAATCCAGAAATACATGTCTTATTAGTTGTTTTTTTAACTGCTGTCAGAATGTGTCTATGGGCTTTTGGAAAATTGCTCATATGAGAATCAAGTTTTTTTGTGAAATCAGGTAAGCTTCTATGGAAAAACAACATATTCATATTTATTTCAGGAAGTTCAGATAGTATTTATTTATGCACCTTTTCCTCATAAACATAGGTGAATGTCAAAAAGGGAGCTAGATTTTCCCCTTGAGGGACAGAATTCATCAAGATGCAAATTTGAGTTTTTAACACAATTCTCAGATTTTCAAGATTTATTTGGGCAAAAAAAAAAGCAAAAACTTGAATAAAAAAAATGTAGGCATCTTAAAGCTGGCACAGTTCTTGGACAAGTCAGTGTGAGTGGTATTTTCACATTTTAAGTAATTTTTCAAATTTTCGAGAATAACTTGCAAGGATTGTAACGATGGTGCCATGGCTAGCTCAGACCTATATCTCTCTCTTTGCCCTGACTGCAAGAAGTTGTTCATTTTACACTCCAACCTTATCTTGGAAACATGATTGACTCACCTTATCTGGACTAAGGCAGAGCTTTAGTGTAGGGGCAGCCTGGCAGCCCCGAACTGCTATCCACCTGCTTGAATGAGAAAACGCCAGCGCAATGCACTCGCGGCACTTCGATTTCCGAAATCGCCAGGGCGCCGAGAGTGCATTGTGCTGGCATTTTCTCATTCAAGCAGGCGGAAGGCAGGAAGAAGGCAGTTCGAGGACATTGTCGCCCCACAGAAGAGGCGATTAGTCGCCAGGTGACTTAATCTCCCCGAATCTGCCCTTAGCCTAAAAGGCATAATTAGAACCAGTATACATATACAACATTTTTATCCTTATCTGGACAGTTTTTATTCTATTAATACCTTTCACTGGATTTAGGCTTCCAAAACGAAGCATTTGACGCAAGACTGAGGAGGAGACTAATGCCTACAAGGCCCCCTGTACTGACACACTTGTTTTCTATGAAGTTGCAAAACAAATAAAGAGCTGCAAAATATGAATGTTGTTTATGTAAAACAGTATGTCAAAGGACAAGATTGCTCATTTTAATCTCCACCGCCAAAGATCCTTACACTACAATATGCACCCCTAAATAAACCACCTTCCAGCACTACTGATCCGGCACAGCAACAAGAAAACACTAACAGACAGAACAATTGTTGCTATTGTAATTAATTTTGTATGTGTTATGACTACACCAAGGCAGATGCCTTTTAAATCTAACACAGCAACTGCAATTCAGATCTCACAGTCTGCTTCTTCCAGGTGTCTTAAGAAAACATATAACATAGCAAATCTGCCATTGCAGTGATGTCCCTACATACTGTATCAGATGATACAAAGAAAGAAAACAAGAATTCCAAGACGCCAATTACTTTTTGTAGCCTTGCATCAAATATGATTAAACAGGATTATGCTATTTAATGTTTTATTCGGATACATTTTCCTGATAACTTTCCTGATTTGAATGGGGCACCAAATGGATGACCTTCGTTTTGAGTAAAGTCTTTAATACAAAAGGTAAATTAATTTTACTATTTAACAGTAACAGTAAATAAAATACACTTTATAAATATGATTGTAGAATTAGGACTAGGAAGTGATGCGCCCACTGTAGTGTGTGAGCTCTGCTTGTAATCTAGTCTTCTCCCTGGTTGTTGTAAAATGATCAGAGCAGAGTTTGCCAAACAGTTTTAGCATCAATTAAAGATGTATTATGAGACAACATGGAACAAGCTTCATAGAGTGCATCTAACGTGGTATAGAGCAGTACAGGTATGGGACCCATTATCCAGAAATTATGAAAAGGCAGTTTCCCATAGACTCCATTGTATCCAAATAATCCAAATTTTAAAAAAATATTTCCTTTTTCTCTGTAATAATAAAACAGTACCTTGTACTTGATCCAAACTAAGATACAATTAGTCCTCATTGGAACCGCCTATTGGGTTCATTTAATGTTTACATGATGTTTAAGGTATGAAGAACAGGAAACCCCCAGGTCCCGAGCATTCTGCATAATATCTATTTGATAGATTTCTTTAATTGATTAGAATTAGAAAACTATTTATTTCAGTCCTTTTCGTGATAGTTCCCATTTAAGAGTTAGAATCAGGTGCACAGAAAGGGCCAGCCAGAAACTGCTTTCAGTTGCAGTTACAGGTACAAGTAACTTCAGGCCCTGATTTATGGAAAGGCCACCTAGGCCTGGGCCTAGGGCAGCAGGATTCTAGGCATGCTGGCCAACCACTCCCACATTCAGCAGCGATCCTTGCCTCTTCGCCGCCTGAGACGGCCTTCCTTTGCCCTCCCACCCCTCCTCACGGCGCTCACCTTTTCAGCGCTGGAGGGGGTCGGGGGCGGTCCATGTCGCTAGTGCAATTGCGCTCTCTGCACTAGAAGAGCCAAATTTCCGGGTCCAAAACCGGAAATTCCGTTCTTATTTTTGCCGCCCCATGCAACCGGGGGGGGGGGGCGCTGCCACCTGAGGCGAGTGGCTCAATTCGGCTCATTGGTGGAGCGCCCTGCCCACATTGGTTCAAAAATGTATGGGTATGTGCTGGAGATACAATCATTTTTTAAATTTCCCATGTGCCAATCCCCATTGCTCTGGTCCACATGATGAAAATTTGCACGAATAAAGGGGAGGGCACAGGGGCGACGAATGGCAGTGGGCCTAGAGGCGCCCACTATGTAAATCTGGCCCTGAGTAACTTTAGAGCCATTGAAAATGCTTAATGCATTTTTTTATTTTTAGGTTTTCATCCCCTTTAGGATACACATTATAAATTAAAGTAATCATGAAAGATTGAATTCTACAAACTGAAATTTTTTAAGGCCTAGATTGCTATTTACACACAAAGTACAAACAGACTACAGCGCAGCAGAAAGCTGGATATCATCTGCTTTAATCTAATTGTTCCAGACTTAACTTTTCTTCTCTAATTTGTAGCGTGTTCCAGCAATCAACATTCACTCTTATTTGCCATACATCTCTATTAAGTTTCTTGTCACCGCATGGATCCTTGCTAATCGTTCTCAATAACGGCTGCTCATCAAAAGTAATCTGTTACTTCTGCTCTCAGCAAGAATCAGCCTTGTGTTGTGGTGATACTGTCTCTTTTCTATTTTGACATCACAAGCTCAAATCTCTGTACTTGTGCACACTTCCATTTCTTCATACACCATTTATTTACTCAAATTCTTTTGGTTTGATTTTGCCCATTGTATGATGACAACAATCCTTTTGTATAGCAGACAAGTGTGGTCATTTAAATACACTGGGCAAATTTGCACCTGGGCAGTAACTCATGGCAACCAATCAGACGTTTGTTTTAATTGTTCTACCTGCAGCTGGTTGAGAAAAGCTAATCAGTGATTGGCCACTATGGGTTACTGCCCAGGTGTAAATTTGCCCGGTGTTTATAAATGAGCCCCACATGTTGCTAAACTGGCAACACTATTTCTACTGTCTATATGGCTGATAGCACACCAGATTAATTGCCTGTGATAAATCCTCTCTTCTGCAGGGGGCTAATCTCCTTCAAATGCTGGGGAAACATACGCATCGGCCGAAATTTCCACATGAGGCATATGTTTTTGCAGTGTCTATTTACATTCAATCCAGGATATGTATAGAAAGTGCCCAGACAGGGTCACTGACACTTTCGGTCTTTACGAAGCTGTTGAGCCGAAGCCTGCCTGGCAGTAAAAATTGCGCTCATATCAAAGAATAGAAAATGAATGTAAAGTGCACAGACGATAATTCTGGATACTTTTATACCAATGAATTTTAGATTAAGATCCCCTTTAATCCGTGCAAATTATTTTTTTACATTTCTGTTTGTTACTAAGTGAGGTTGGCCAATGGTGTTGACCTGTCTCACAGTTAGGGTCCCAATACATCCCACAGGTATTCAGTTGGTTCAGTAGGCTGTGTTCTCCTGGCAGTGCTGCTGATACACACAAGATTGTGGATTATTTGTTAATATCATGTGACTTTAGACCGTCATTTTCTAGGGTCTACCAGCAGACCTAGCCCATTGAAAAGATATAGAATCAGCCACAATAGGGCACATTCTAAAATTTGACTCAATGTGTAGGACAGACCAGTAATACCTTAACGAGAGAGAGAGTGAGAGATATTTCCGACATAAGTAATGGAGTGAGTGAATGAGACATTTTATTGGCTACATATAGATCCCTTAATTTTTTTTTCAGTTTTGGGGATAGAAATTAATTATTTAGATTCTCTAAGAGGCAAAATGTTTCAACTTTGCTCTAGGCAGCCACTAAGTATGAACAGTGAATCAAATATTTATTATTAATACAAAATACCTGTATAGTCTACACTGAGGATGTCAGATCAAAAACTCATCTCATTTATATACTGTATTTGTAAACATTTCAAGTGTTGAAAATCTTCACACTATACAGTGCTTTTGAAAATAATAAGACTTACAAGTTTCATGCCAAAAGGCACAATTAGTGATAGGCTGAACTGAAAATTAGACAATCACTACTAATGCTTATGGTCTATTCTTTTCTGAGCTATTGCATTTTGGCATTACTTTTAGGTTCAGAATCATGCTAGCTTGTTATGCTTCCAGGATTCAGGATTTTAGTACCCATGTTTTTTGTTTTCCATATTCGGAAGTCTTCTGTCACTAGACTATACTTTGGTTTATGATCCGATGTAAAATTAAACAAGCTGGGTATGCATTAAAAGTTACAAACACAGTATAAGGCCTTCAATAAGATGCTCTGGTCTAAACTACATCTAACAGGTGACTAATGCAGGAACCAATAATCTAACATAGCAATTTTTCCCATATAACCGAATACTAAAATGCCCAATCCTTGATATTTCAATAGTTATTTTTTTATTGTATTACACCTAAAACACACATCTGTAATGTAATGGACTGCAGTGAAACTATAGATGTCCATGATGGCACTCTTGGTATACTATACTGGATGCTTAGCCCATTGAAGTGGCTTGCATGAAAATGTGTGTGTTGTCTCATGGTGGAGAAAGCAGGCTGATCTCTTCTCTATGCATTTTCCCTTGGACTGACACGTTTGGCTGAGATGTTAGTCACAGCTGGATTCACAAGTGTCTCAGCTGACAGCTTTATAGAAATGATATTAAAAGGAAACCACTCAGTCCAGTAAACTGTTTCATGGTGACAGGTTAAAGAAAGAAGTGACTGAACATGTGTTAAAATCAGCAAATTGATGACAACAGAACACAAGTCCCGTGCCTTCAAGCTAATTTTAATGGTGTTATGACACTATAGAAGGACTCTGGGTTGATGTTGTCTCAGAACAGTCCGAGAATAATTGTATATTTATCATAACATATATCTTGTACAGAAACTAAAGAGAAGGACGTTAAATAGGTAATTAGACTTTCAGTTTTTGATATTTCTGTTAGAAAAACAGAGGCAACGTAAAAAAAAGGCACAGCCACCTCTACCTTTATTAAAGGTGCTTATTTTGAATATTCAATGAGTGACCAATGAAAATTCAATGAGTGTCATTTCTCAGATAACAGTGGGGCTCATTTATAAACACTGGGGCAAATTTGCACCTGGGCAGTTACTCATAGCAACCAATCAGATGATTGCTTTCACCGTTCAACCTAAGGCTGGCTTAAAATGCTAATCATTGATTGGTTGCTATCGGTTATTGCCAGGGTGAAAATTTGTCCAGTGTTTATAAATGAGCCCCGCTGAATGCAAAGGATAATGCAATCAACAATGTGGACCTAATCTGACCAAAATAAACCCACCCACCACTACCTTACCCATATCAGCTGGTGCTGCTAAGATATTGTAAAATGGATCTAACTTTAACTTGGTCCTCTTATCGGTATGGGCCAGCAACACCTGAATTCATCACACTAGAGCAGAGGTCCCCAACCTTTTTTACCCACGAGTCACATTCAAATATAAAAAGAGTTGAGGAGAAACATAAGCATGACAAAGTCCATTGGGTCCACCCATGTGGACTGGCAGCCTACAGGAGCCTCTGTTTCGGCAGTACACTTGTTTTTTGTAACCAAAACTTGGCTCCAAGCCAAGAATTCAAAAATAAGCACCTGCTTTGAGGCAGCTTAAAGCAACACCCAAGGGTCAGAGAACAACATGTTACTCACAAGCTACTGGCTGTGGATCACTGGACTAGGCAATGCTTCCCATATCTTGTTTTTACAATGTTTGTATGACTTTACCCACTTCAGTTGCAAAATTTTGTTTTTTGCAGACAGGATTGGAATGTAGGAGGCTACAGCCTACTCTTACCCTCAGGGCAGTTCATGGGGGGCTGTATTGCTAGCGCAGATAAAAGAGCAACAGTTACATTAAAAAACACAAATTTTCTCTTAAAATTATGCAAAGTGGCTAGTTCTCTGCCAATGTTAAAGTGTCATCTGAGGCAACATTCTAACCTTGCTTCATGGCAAAAACAACCCTGCCGAGAAATCATGCATTTATTTGAAATGCAGAATATGTTTCCACTGGACAACCGTATCAGTTCTCCGAACCTCCAAAATTCTGCTTTGTTCCTGTGCCAATGAAGTTGGACTTACCCTGCCTCTTGTAACAGTTTGTGCTTAGTGTTGAATAATAAAGGAAATGGTTTGTTTCTTTGGAAAATGAACCTGCACTAATATACTGAACATTTTTATCGTCGGTGGTATTTTGCCAAGCATTTCACACATTAAGTATTTATGGCCGTCACATGCTATTTTTTCAGCTCGATTTGCTCAAGAATAAAAGAGTAACTTAGACCAAACGCTGTGCAAATAGATCTGTAAGACATGCAATAACATGAAATGTGCCGGCATAATTAGTCTCTTAAAGTACTGTACATCCCATCTTTTCTATAATAACACTTATAATGGTTTGGTGAGCGCTAATGAAGGGAAATATGCAGTAACCGAATTGCTTACTCTGAAATACATTTGCAAAGAGTGGCATTAAGACAATGATTTCAACTGCCATTTGAAACTGAAGGAAAATCCATAAATGGACAAAATGTACACCAGGCAGATTAACATTAACTTTTAGATAGGACTCTCCTGTCTCCTCTAATATTATCATAATCCATATTTTACGGAATGGCTTTAGAAGTGATCTGACTCAGCGCAGTTTCAAACCTGGGGAAAATATTGTCTTGCCTCAGGGAACTGAGCTTGGATATTAATGCTACAAAACAGACCCAAGCGAGCTGCATATTGAAGAAGGGTGGATAAATTATCATGTCATTAGCCCCTGGCCTCTCGGCCCAGTAGAAAGAGCACAATTACCAACACATTCTTAAACAGTTATTAAGATCTGCTTCAATAGCACAATATGCTCAGTGTGGAAGGAATACAGAATTCCTGACTGAATACATTTTTTCCAGTAACCCATTTTAGTAATTGTTGTTTATACAGGATTGTCGCTAAGTTCAGTTATCATTTTTGATGGTTTCTCATCAAGGACATTTGCCTGACATTATTTGCCTGACATTTTACAACAGTCAAATTCTGCGAGGGAATCACCATTTGATGAATACAGAAAATATAGGGCATGTTGGACATGTCTCGGAGAGTCCATAATAGATGGATATGATTACCAACCACAGGCTCTGCAGTGGGAAGCATTTATTATGTCTTGTTTAGACATGCTTGTCAGTATATATGCTGCATGTTGAGAACACTCATTATATACTGCATCTTACTATTGCATTCCGTAAAAAAAAGGACTCTGGATTACAACTAATTAGGTTAAAGGAGAACTAAACACAAAACACGGTGCTTTATTTTTTTTTTCTGAGGATAAAAGAATCTATGTATTTATTTATCAGATGTAACCTCACTTTCTACTGTTATAACAAAATATTGGTCCATGGTCTCTTACTAGAAAAAAAGAAGGCTAAAACGTACTGAGAAAGGAAAGACGTGGAGCTAGACGGACAAACATAAACCAGTTAAAGTTCATCCATTAAATCCCATGCACAAAAGACCACTGTTAGATGTACTCATCAGTAATGATTTTTCTAGGGATGCACTGAATCCACTATTTTGGATTCGGCCGAACCCCCGAATCCTTCGCGTAAGATTTGGCCGAATAACGAACCGAATCCTAATTTGCATATGCAAATTAGGGGTGGGAAAGGAAAACAATTTTTACATCATTGTTTTGTGACAAAAAGTCACGAGATTTACCTCCCTCTCTCTAATTTGCATATGCAAATTAGGATTCTGTTTGACCGGCCAGAAGGATTCGGGCAAATCCGAATCCTGCTGAATAAGGCAGAATCCTGGCTGAATCCCGAACCGAATCCTGGATTCGGTGCATCCCTAGATTTTACTATACTGTATGTGCTTTATAATCCTATAGCCACAGTCTACACAGTATCCAGCAGTGATAAGTCTAAAGCAATTGGACTCGCTGAGTAATCTTCCAAACTGCTTATTTGAGGAGTTTGCAATATTTTTGCATTTTTAACTCTTAAAGGGGTGGTTCACCTTTAAACAACTAGTAGTTTTCAGATAGATCACCAGAAATAATGACTTTCCAATTACTTTCTATTTTCTATATGTCACTGTTTTCCTAATATTTAAGTGTAAAGTATAGTTTTTCACCTTCTAAAGCAGCTCTGGGAGGGGGGGGGGGGTTGCCGACCCTGTAAACTGTTCTAAATTGATACATTTAGTTGATGATAGATTTGTTATCTTTGTCCCTGCTGAGCAGATTCACTAAGTTTCATTGCAGGCAGCAGTTAGAATTGATACAATAGTTGCTTATACACCAGAAATGCTGCTGAGGAATGTATCAACTAAATGTTGCAAAGTTGTAACAGTTCAGAGTCTGCACCAGAATTACTGAGCTGCCAGATTGTAACGCCAAAGACAGGAACATTCAACTTAAAACTTAAGAGTTTGGAAAAACAGTAAAAAAATAAATAATTTAAAGTAATTTAAAAAAGTCTTTATTTCTGGGGAACAATCTGAAAACAACTGAACTGAAAAAAGTGTTTGAAAGTGGTTGTTCACTAACTTTTAGTATTATGTAGAGAGTGATATTCGGAGACAATTTGCAATTGGTTTTTATGTTTTATTCTTTGTGTTTTTTGATTAATTTAGCTTTTTATTCAGCGGCTCTCCAGTTGGCAGTTTCAGCAGTCTGGTTGCTAGGGTCCAAATTACCCTAGTAACCATACATTAATTTTTATAAGAGATTGTAATATGAATATGAGAGGTCTGAATAGAAAGATGAGTAATCACAATAACAATAAATTTGTAGCCTTACAGAAGGTGCAGGTATCCAGTAAAATCTGAATGGACCTTCCTTGCATTTCATTTACTGCGAATGTTACCATTTGTTTTTTTTTGAAAGCTGAAAAGAGTTAGAAGACAAATAATTCAACAACTATAAAAATAAATAATGAAAACCAATTGAAAAATTTCTAAGAATTGGTAATGCTATGGTATACTAAAAGCTAATTTAAAGATGAACCACCCCATTAAAGGTAATTCAATCATCAAAATGCGATCACAGTGGGTTCCACTTCACTTATTAAACTAACTGAGATGAAAAGTATGGTCCAGTCACAAATAGTACACTTCACTGAGGCAGAAGTTCATTTTTCAAGTCACTTGATGGAAGTGTGAATTGTTATGAACAGGCCAGGGTAAGGTGAAGCAGCACATTGTGGTGCAGATGGGAAGTGTCTTCCAGCTAAACAAAAACATCCTTCTTTACGGCTCTTTCAAACAATCTGTGTCCACTGTGTTTCTTAGGTCCACCTTAGGGGCTCCTACACCCCCCAGTGGTAGGGTTACCACCTTTGCTGGAAAAAAAAATACTGGCCCTCCAATATATATATATATATTTTTTATTTATTAATAACATTGGTATTAACCATCATCTATACTGACCAGGTGTCAACCCTACCCAGGGGCCCCACTCAAGTCACAAGCTCCTCCAAGACTCCCCCTGTCTGAAGTGACCCCACACCAATTCATCATGAACACTACTGCCAGACCAATACACCTTTCAAGTGCGGCCCCTCTTTGCTAGTCCCTGCACTGGCTACCAATCATATAAAGGATTCAGTTTGAGATCCTTGTAGTCGCTTACAAAGCACTCACCAGTGATGCTCCATTTTATATATATATATATATATATATATATATATATATATATATATATATATATATATATATATATAATATATATATATATATATATATATATATATATATATATATATATATATATATATATATATATAAAACACCACCCTAATTAACAAGTACATCCCAGACATAACCTTTGATCTGCACATTACCTCCTCCTCTCCACCTCACTCGTTACTTCCTTTAACTCTCACATCCAGTACTTTTCACATGCTGCCCTCATCATCTGTCCCATCCCATTAGACCCATTAGACACTCTCAGGGCGTCCAGGCCTTCAAACTGTCACTTATAACACACCTTTTCATTCAAGCCTATAACTTAAGCCTTCAGAAACTTGATCACCCACTAAACCCTCTACTTTATGCTCACACATTAACTACTAGTATTCATCTCTCACTCTGCACTTACCCGTACTATCCTAACTGACACTGGTTACCCTTACTGTATGTTTTACTTCCTATCCCTCATAGAATGTAAGCTCTCTTGAGCAGGGCCCACCCCTTAAAATATCCAATTGTAACTGCAAATCAGTTTTGGTGAAATGCTTTGTCTGTTATTAAGTCAATTTCAGCTGCAATGCTATAAAAGTTACAGGGCTCATTTATAAAAAATTTGGGCAAATTTGTCCCAGGGTAGTTACTCATACCAAATAATCATCAATTCCCTTTCATCAGCCCACTACAGGTTGAACGATGAAGGCAAATAGGTTGCTGTCATTTACTGCATTGGTGCAATTTTGCAAATGTTTGTTAATGAAATCAGATGAGATTTCATCAACAAACCAGCTCAGTGAATGTACTCAAATACACACATTACTGAAATTCATAACAGGGAAATAACTGCCAGATGGAAAATGATCTCCTACAGTTCATTACTCAGAGCTGTCACCTACATACTTAGCAAAAGCCTGGGTGTCATTTATTTTCATGAAGATGATGAAGTCCAAAAAATATTTTAACTTCACTTCTGGGTTCCATCTGAGTGTCCTGACTTGCAGAAAGAATTAAGCTTGCTTCCAGTAGTAGAAAAAGAAAAATATAAATCTGGCTATACACAAAAATCTTGGCCCAATGTGATTATTCAAGTTGTCTGCTAAATTGAGCTGATCCAATTGTTGAGTACCATGTCTTAGATTGCATCGACATAGGGGCCAGTGCAGACCTGCTGGAAGACTAGCATGACACACTAAAGGGAACCCTGGAATTATCACAAGCACAAGGCAGGTGCAAAGTACAGCGCACACCTGTGCCAAAGTGAGTGTACTGAATACTGCAAAGCAGGCACAAGAGGTATACTGTCACAAGTCTGCACTGATATTTGCACCTATATAGCTGGGCCTTGGAGGTCTGCAGCAGAATAATGTTGGGAAGACTTCTCGTTCTCAGACTTGTATCATCTTCTAAAAGAAATACTTCATAAATTAGAGGGGACCTGTCACCCGGAAAAAATATTCCAAATCCTATTTTATCAAGTAGGTCAAGCAAAATAAACTTTACACTACATAAATTATTTGAATCTTGTTTCCTTTGGTCTGGGAATTCATAATTCTAGCAAGTAGGCAGGCCATTTTGAGGACACTGTTATTAAGACAAGCCTTGCGTCATCTCAGAATCTTGTTTGTGCACCAGAACGGGGAATCTGATGCCCATCCCCATGCACTGGCTACACAATTAAATGGTGAAGAATATGGGGAGTGCAGTGACATCTAGGAAGGGCTGAATGGAAAGTGAAAGTAATTGCCTGCCCCAGTGATTGACAGCTGAGAATTTTAAAAGAGTTTACAACAACTATGAATGCTTTAATAAAAAAGAGAATTTGGACTTCATGTTTAATTTGAAAAGGACTTATATTATACAGCTTTTTGTGTCTGGGTGACAGGTCCACTTTAATAAAAAAGCTAAAAAAAACCCTTTAAGGGCAATATATCTACCCAATTTGGTGCATGAGGAAGAAAGGCAAGTCACACATTATTAACCATATTTGTTACAAGAAAAAAGTCATATTGAACTCATGCTCATGGAAAATTATTTCACAGAGTCTCCACTATTTCAACACAACAGAAGTAATAATTTCACATTTATCGTGAATTATTTCATTTTGGGTTTTACCTTTAAGCAACATTTTAAATCAAATATATTTGCAAAGAAAAACAAAAATGCAGAATAAGTCGTGTTTTCTCGCCATCAAGATGTGGTATTTTCTGGCTTTGGAAAGCTACACTGCTGTGCCCAACTCAAGTTATGCTTAGCTTATTATACAGTAATATTCATGAGTTATGATCTTAATCGAAAGGGACAAGCAGCAAGACATTCAATTTGTATTCCGCATAGTCATTATGTAGGCATTAAATCTATAACTATTCATTTAGCAGTAATCTATTATTACCTGGCAGTTAATACTGATGCTCCTTCTGTATATGAATAAGCCTGTTATAGCCCCCAACCGCCATCATTCACAGGTATAGGAGAGGCTACATATTATTTCCCACTGCAGTGGAATACGTTTTAGTTCAAATGTGGCTGTTGGAAGTGTACAATGTTGTTATACATACGGTTTCCCATCACCTTCAAGGATTAATTATACAAATTTATTACATCACCCCCCCCCACACCTCAGTTAGTGCATCTGAAGTTTTTGCGTTAAAATTGTCTTTTTAAAGAATTAATGCCAAGGCCATCCACAGCCCAATGTGATCTAACCAATTGGCTAAGAGATTGAGCAGTATATGTTCCAATGTAATCACCCACATGGCAGAATGAATGGACCTGAGAGGATGGGACTGTTAAATCTGCCTCCTACCAGTCCCATATATACAGGTATGGTGGACTGTATGGTCAAAACTGATAGCGGAAAAAAAAATCTATATTTACAGATATATACCTAGAATGCACGGGACCTTGGGTTTTCCGTATAATGGATCTTTCCATAATTTGGGTCTTCATACCATACGTCTACTAGAAAATCAGGTAACCATTAAATAAACCCAATAGGCATAGTCTTTACAGAGTAAAGGGAAATCATTATTTAAAAAATTGATAAAATGAGGTCTCTGGGAGACAGTGTAATTTCGTAATTCGGAGCTTTCTGGATAACGGGTTTCCATGTGTGCACATATATACAGTGTGTGTGTGTGTGTATATATATATATATATATATATATATATATATATATATATATATATATATATATATATGTGTATATATATGTGTATATATATATATATATATATATATATATATATATATATATATATATATATATATATATATATATATATATATACACATACATACATAAACAGTTGAAGAGATGCCGGGACTCACGATAGAGTTCAATCACTCCTGGGTGCAGTCCTCAATAGGAGTTAGTTGTGCCCACAATAAAAGTTTTTATTGCATTATAAGACCTGCGAGTGCACATTCTTCTGACTTTATATATATATATATATATATATATATATATATATATATATATATATATATATATATATATATATATATATATATATATATGTATATATATATATATATAGGAGATGAACTTGTGAATAAAGCACATTTATTTCACCAGAATGAATGAGTGCGGGTCCATTTACTGGAATATATATATATATATATATATATATATATATTGTGAACATTTTCTCTGGTTGTGTAAATAGGTACTGGGCCACAGAAGCCTAACTGACCAGAACCTAAATATATGACAAGCCACATTTTCAGCAGTCTCATTTGGTTTCTGGAATACAGCTCTGCAAGTATTTTTTTTTAATCATGGGAGTATTTGGTGGTACTCTGTCTTTGATAAATGTGCCTGACAGTTGCAGAGTCACAATCAAGAATACAGTACCACAACAGTCACCACAAGTTTCAGTAAATGACAAGGAGCACCCAGATGACAAGCAAGACCTACAATATGGGTGTATTAGTACTGCTGTACCTAATAAGGCTCTTTAACTCTCTCATCCTGATGTTCATAACAAAGTATGTTATAAAACTAATACAATTGTGCCACACAGTCTGTTTTGCCAACCTAATTAATTGCAAACAAACCCAATGGCCAAAATTTCAATTAAACGCATAAAATGCACAAAATGTTACAAAGCAAAAGCCCCTTTGTGTAGTCTAAGCACCTTTTTAATAAGTGGTCTCAATTCTTCAATTGCAATTCCATTTCAGATTACCATTAGAGCCAACTATGTTGTTTTCTTTTGCATTTATCACATCCAAAATGCATTTCATTATCATAATGCTTACACTGCCAGATGGTAAACTTGTTGAGCACACGAAGAAGCTGAATAAAACATACAGGAAATGTAATCAACTTAAATGAATAGGAAGTATTCACCCATTCCTTGCCACATGCACTCAACAATTAGAAAATGGTTATGTCTATTCTATGCTCATATTAAAATATGTGAAAATAAAGAAAAGAGGCAAAAGACTTTAATGATTTATATGTGAGACTAACTGCTTTGCTAGCAAAAAGTAATTAGGCAAATGGGTATATTTATGAAGGGTAGTAGGAAATACACATTTATTAAAAAATTTTAAATAGTGCCATATAAATAAAAAGACTTCATGCTTTAATCAATTGTGGAAAACCAAAGACATTTTGGGTGTGATCTGCATGCAATATGCAATATACAATATAAGAGTTCCAAGTACATCAACTTTGATATGCCTGCTTCAATAACAGTCAACGAGCAAAAAGTTCCGGATCGTATTTTTCTTTTAGAGGAGAGTTCTACACTGTTTCAAATGTACATGTAGGGGCAGATTTACATAGGGTCGAATATCAAGGGTTAATTAACCCTCGATATTCGACTGCCAAATGTAAATCCTTCGACTTCGAATGTCGAAGGATTTAGCGTTATTCCTACGATCGAACGATCAAAGGAATAATCGTTCGATCGAACGATTAAATCCTTCGAATCGAACGATTCCAAGGATTTTAATCCATCAATCTAAGGATTTTCCTTTGATTAGAAAATTGTTAAGAAGCCTATGGGGACCTTCCCCATAGGCTAACATTGGCCTCGGTAGGTTTTAGGTGGCGAACTAGGGGGCCAAAGTATTTTTTAAAGAGACAGTACGACTATCGAATGGTCGAATAGCCGAACGATGTTTACTTCGAATCATTCGATTCGAAGTCGTAGTCGAAGGTCGAAGTAGCCTATTCGATGGTCGAAGTAGCCATATTCGAAATTCTAAGTATTTTTTCCTCTAATCCTTCACTCGAGCTAAGTAAATGGGCCCCGTAGTAAAAAAAAAAAAAAAAAAAAAAAAAAATAGGAATTGGGGGCCACGAGTGAGGAAGGTGCAAGGCTTATAGTCACTTTTATTTGTAAGAAAACGTTTTGGGGAGAAGACCCTTCTTCTGGTGAAAACAATGGTCAGTGCATGTATATGTAATCTAATCTATGTTTATTTATCAAAGGTATATGTAGTCAGAACTGGCAGTAAAGTGAATAGCGAGGGACTGATTTATCATCATTTGGTATATAGGTACAGGTTACCGATGTGCACAACTTAATTTTACAATTTATTCTCCACATTGGAACAAAGTTTCATAAGGGGAACCATAGCCGTCAATTATTTAGGGCAACTGAAACAAAGAAATCACAGGGGTCAGTGGGAAGAAGGCAGATAGTGGTTATGATGTGTTTAGAATAGGAGGGAAGAATGCCATGACCCCTCAGTTCTCAATCGGCGCATGCACAGTTTAACCTGGTATACTGCGAATGCGCTGAGCGAGAGTTTCAGGTACACCCCCCACAAACCTCAGCCCTGCCTCTGAGTTTCTTTTTAGAAGGGGAAATTAGAGTCAGATTAGGGTTGCCATCCAGACAGCTGGTATGCGGAGGGCTGCCCGGGTACAAACTGCCTGTCCAGATTCTTAAAAGTTGGAAAGAGTCAGAAGGCAAATAATTAAAAAACTATAAAAAAACAAAACAAAAAGAAAACATGGAGCTCAATTGAAAAGTTGCTAAGAATTAACCATTCTATAACATACTAAAAGTTAACTTAAAGGTGAACCACCCTTTTAATTGAATACTGTTGCTTTTTCTCTGTAAAACAGAAAAAAATAGAACAGTACCCTGTACTTACTAGTAGTTAAACTGCAAACATCCATATTGGTGGCAAAACAATTCTATCTTTTTTCAGTTTTAATATTTTAGTAGACTTTTGATCACAATTATAGAATGATCTATTATCTGGGAAATGTAGGTCCCAACAGAGCCCATACCTGTAGCATTCTGACCTCTGTTGCTTATTTTATCTGCAACCCTGACATTTGGCAAAGCCACCTGCATGCTTCCTCAGTACAGGTAGGGGACCTGTTATCCAAAATGCTTGGGACCGGGGTTTTTACAGATAATGGAACTTTCCATTATTTGGATCTTTATATTGTAAATCTACTAAAAAATCATGTAAACATTAATTAAACCCAATAGGCTGTTTGCTTACAATAAGGATTGATTATATCTTTGTTTGGATCAAGTACAAGGAACTGTTTTATTGTTACAGAGAAAAAGGAAATAGTTTTTACAAATTTTGATTATTTAGATCAAATGGAGTCTGAGAGACAGCATTTCCGTGATTCTGAACTTTCTGGATAATGGGTTTCCGGATAATAAATCCCACACCTGTACTAAAAACATAAACGCGAACAGATTTGCTTCTTAAATTGGTGATGTCCCAAACAGGCAGCAAATTGTATCAGTCAGCAATGACAACAAATTATATTTTGCTCATGTAACTTACAATGTAGCAGATTTCAGATCAAAAAGCTTAAAAACAAAAGCAAACAAAGCTTAAAACAAAGCTTAAAAACAAATCTTTCTTTTACTTGCTCTGTTAAATACAAATAGAAGAAAAACTACATTTTTGAAAGGAAAAGAATAGGCGGAAATTATTTTGAACATGAGAGCTGTGGGCCCCATGCTGTTGGCTTGATTATATATATATATAGATATAACAGAGAAATAAGATTACAACCCTGCAATTTAGAGATTTTAAAAAAATGTGTTACAGCTAAATGGGTCATTTATTTATCATTTTAACAGCTTCCTGGAGATGCTGATTCAACTATGACCCTATTGTGACAGACTGTAATGTAAGCATGCTGGGAGAACTGCTCTCTTGATATGATAAATAGCCATAAACCTATTGCACAACCTAATAATATTCCATACTGTGTGAAAAGATAGAACAGCAATTTGCCTCCTTTAATAGATAATCAAATAATCATAGCATGGCTGTTTTTTTGTTTTTTGCTTTTTTTTTATGAACAACCCAAAAGCATCTGCTTGCATAACTGCAAAAATAACAATGAAGGCGTCCAAATGCTACTAATGCATATTTTTCCTTATAAACGAATGCAAATCAGGCAGCAACTGGTATGTTGATGATTCAGTTTGTTCTATCTGCCTTCTGAATGATTGAAAAAAACATTTCCTTTTATCGTTGCTGTAACCTTGAAAAATATTTCCCTCTTTTACAACATCCTATTCCTTTAGAATGCAGGTGAATTCAGTACATATGTATTATTAATTTGTCCCTAGTTATGCTCACAGTGACAATAAAATTGTCCAGAAAGTTGTCATTTTTATTGATCTTATACAGAACTGCCCTTCATGATTCCTGGACAATACAATACAAGTATAAATGAAAGTCTAATAGACCAAGCCGCACAGGTAGTCTGCTTGATTCTGGAGCACTTAGGGGCAGATTCACCAATGGACGAATTTTCGTCAGCTTCGCACCAATAGCAAATGCTCTACGAATAAGCTAATTCACTAAAATGCAACTTTTCGCGTTCGTCTGTGCCTAGCGAAAATTAGCTTGTGATCTTGCGCTTAGGTCAATTTGCATACGGCGGGTAATTTAAAGTTGTATGGAGGTCTTTATCATAAATGTTGGTGCAAATGCTTGAAGCTACGACTTTTTCAAATACATGTCCAGGGAACCTTAATAAAGACAAGAGAGTTAATATAATGCCCGACACCTGAGCCCACTGTAAAATGAATGTTTCATATGTTATGAAATGTCTGGAGAAAACTGGTTACCCAAAAAAAGTTCATGTCAGGACTTTTGCAGGCAATTCCGCTTTTTTGGCACAAAGGATATGATGTAAGTGACAGAAGATTGAGGAAGCTCTAGCTTCTTTTAAGCACTTCATCTGGTCTGAAGTGGCGAAGTCAACATGTCCTTCAAGTTCAACCTTAAGTCTGTATATAACCTGCCTAACTGCTAGTTGATCCAGGGGAAGGCAAAAAAAAAAAAACCATTTGAAGCCTCTCCAATTTGCTTCACAGGGGAAAAAATCCTTCCTGCCTCCAAGATGACAATCGGACCAGTCCCTGGATCAACTTGTACTATAAGCTATCTTCCATAACCTTGTATTTCTTCACTTGCTAAAAAGCCATCCATGCTTGCCATGCTATGCTTGCTACAGCCAAGTTTATTATCTACAAGGACTCCAAGGTAATTTTCCATTGCCTAGTGCAGTCCCATTAAAGGTATAAGTAGCTTGAATATTTTTACATCCCAGGTGCATCACTTTACATTTATCAACATTGAATCTGATTTGCCACTTAGTCGCCCAGATAACCAGTTTGTTCAGATCCTCCTGCAAGGACGGCACATCCAGGATGGAATTAATTGGCCTGCAAAGTTTTGTGTCGTCTGCAAACACTGATACATTACTTACTATACCCTCCCCAAAGTCATTACGAAAAAGAAATAAAAGTGGGTCCAATACAGAGCCCGGAGGGACCCTACTAAGAACCTTACTCCAAGTAGAGAATGTACAATTAACAACCACTCTCTGTACACTATCCCGTAGCCCATTTTTTATCCATGTGCAAACAACTTTATTAAGCACAACAGACCTTAGTTTAGAAAGCCGTCATTTGTGGGGCACAGTATCAAACGCTTTGGCAAAATCCAAATCGATCATATCTACTGCTCCCCGCTGTCCAGCATCCTACTTACCTCATCATACAAAGCAGTCAAATTTGTCTGACATGACAAATCCTTCATAAAACCATGCTGATTGCTGCTCATAATGCCATTTATGTTGAATGTGATCCCTTAACAAGCCCTCAAATAATTTGCCCACCACGAATGTCAAACTTACTGGTCTATAATTGCCAGGCTGAGATTCTAATCCCTTTTTAAATATAGGAATGACATCAGCTTTCCTCCAATCCATAGGTATCATCCTAGATGAAAGAAAGTCTGAAACAATCAGAAATAGAGGACGATCTAAAACTGAACTACCCCGTGAGTGCATTCCATCTGGCTCTGGTGCCTTGTTCACATTAATTTTTAGTAAAGCTTTATGAACCATATCCTGAGTCAACCAATGACTAGATTGAGCTGAGCAGCTGAGTGCAACTATGAGGTGGGTCTGGGAACTCCTATAATTGTATACACTGAAGGAAAGAACTGATTTATCACATTTGCCTTTTCTGTATCTGTTACAATCATACTGGCAATATCATTTGAAGGTGCAACACTCTCAACCCGCATCTTTTTACTAATAATATACTTGAACTTTTTGGTGTTAGTCTTAGCTCTGCCACAATGCACTCCTCATTTCCTATCTTTACCTTTCAGATTCTGGTTTTACACATTATAGTGGTTATATTTGTTAAATGCAGCTTCTGTCTCCACAAACTTGTATTTTTTTTTAAATGGCTTTTCTTAATTCCTCCTAAACTTATTTTGAAGCGTCTATGGGTGTCATTTTCACGTGAAACTTGGTTAAAAATTTTGCTCAACAATACCGAAAATGCATTTGTTGGACTCTTTACAATCTGTGAAGAGTTCTACCCATAAGGCTTCAGTCCCCTCATTTTCTAACATCCCCTCATCCTTTATATTAGCTTTTAAATCCTGCCTAACAAACAGACATGCCCCTCCTCCTTTTCTATTGCATATGTCCCTCCAAAACAAAGTATAACCACTGATATTAACTGCTCAGTCATGCGAATCATTCAAACATGTTTCTCCCCCAAAGTAGATGCACCATCATCATTGAGGTGCAGCCCATCTGGCTGTAGCCGATTGAGAAATCAGCCTAGTTCTCCAGAATCCCAAAACCATTCTCCCTACACCAATCTATCAGCCATGCATTAATCTCCTTAAGACCCAGCTGTCTTCAGAGAAAATTACCTTGGACGTCCTTGCCCTTAACTTTTCACCTAGTTTTGTAAAATCATTCTTGAAGACTTCACCCCCTCTCTAAATTTGTCATAGGTACCTATGTGTACCAAGACTGCTGGGTCTTCCCCAATAATCTCTCCACTTGTTCCATCACATGCCGAACCCTAGCACCAGGCAAGCAGCAGACTGTTCAGCATGAAGGGTCCTTACAATTACCCTATCCACCTTTCTAATAATTGAATTTCCTATAACTAAAACCTGCCTTTCCTTCTTTGCACTCCCCCCACCATCTATAAAAGAGATACTGGCTCCCAGGGTGCTCTGAGAGTCAGTCTGCCCCATACATGCCAGTTCAGAGCTCTCCTCCCCAGCATCTTCACCCAAAATGGTGAATCTGTTGTTTTGGAGCTGTAGACCACCCCCTACCCTTCTGTCCCCTACTTCTCCTCTTGACTGTCAAAAACCTGTAGGAGAGTGGGGCACTGCAAGACACTGGCCTCTGGGCATCCTCAGGGGAAAATCTGGCCCTGTAAGTTCGAGGTACTGTTTTATTACATCAGAGAAAAAGGAAATCATTTGGATTATTTGAGTGAAATTGTGTATGGGTTTTCAAATAATGGGTCCCATAACTGTATATAAAACACACACCAAAACCAAGGGGGGCATATTTATCAGATATTGAGGAGAAATAACACTAATGTGAAAATATGCACAAGTATTTTTCTGAACCCCTGAATAGTTGGGATTTATTAAAGCATATAAACTTTGAAAAGTTGGCACAAAAAACATTTTCCCACTTTATCTTATCAAAACATTTGTGATGGAATGTATAACCAGCTGAAATAGGTCTCAGTGCATAAACCTTTTTGAAGAAGGTTCATTGTACACAGTAACATTGTGTAGGCAGTTCCAGCTTTAACGTCTAACTACATGAATGAATACAGATATTTTCCTAGGAGCATATGGGTTTTACTGTAATGAAAAAGCAACTATAAGTGCAGCTGCGTTATAACAACCATTACGTTATTAGGTCCATTATTCACAAAGTAAATATCCTAAACAGATCTCCAACCTGAAAAAGCTTACAGTTTAATTAAGGTTTATGTATTGGCTGATGAAGGATGATCAGAAAGAGAGGCCAGCATTGCTATTTGCCTGTAGATTTTTAGCCTTGGAAATTGATGAAGTAGAAAGTAGCATATAATAAATTTACATATCATGCATATGCATAGTTACAGGAATATGCGCTTATTTTATTAACCATCCAGGTACACAACATCTGGAAAGCCTAGGACTATTATGTTAAAAAGAATATATATCTCTATTAACATTAGAAGGGACTATGGCTGGGAAGATAAGAAACTGAGGTTGACTGCTGGATATATATTCTTAACAAGCAGTCTGAAATGGCTTCACCATTCACACAGCCAAACCCCAGATCTTGATTGAACACTTACATAAAACCTCATTTACGACTATGAGTACAACTGCATTAAATTCTATGCAAAAGTTGCACAGTTTGAAGTCATTCATTGAAATTTCTTCCATATATATTTGTGCCAGGCAACATTGCATCCATCCATCCATTCTGCATCAAATACGTGCATGTGTACCTAATAGCGCTGGGGAACCTTAGACAGTAAGAAAAAAAATCACATACTAATGTTGTTATAATGCCACACACCGGAAGTGACACAATTCCTAGTCTGAAAAGGCTAGCTTCAAATTGCAACCGAATTGCAAAAACGTACATGTGCCATTATATTTTTCAGAAATATTTGCTTCCAGAATAAAGGGTAGCAAACATGAATGAGAACAGACAAACAAGACCACATAAAAGTGACATCTCAAATCTAATTCCACCATTTCTTGCATAAAGGTTCCCTTAGATTGTTAAGTTTATTTTTTAATGTTTTCTTCAGCTCCCCAGAAATCTGATCTTTGTGTTCTGTGTAGTGTACCACTCCTATAGGGCTTTTATACAAGTCTGCAGGCATTTTAGCAAATTTATGGCATTTTGCACTTTCATATTTTAGTATAATCCCATGGAACCCGTTACCCCATGCTTGTGCAGGCTTTGTACCTTGCAGCCACTCACAAATAGGAGCCTTGCTTGCTCTCACATTTTCCCTTAATTGGTTAAATAATTGGTCTCCAAGGTTTCACATATATCAGTTTCTCAGGCAACAAGAAGTCTTATCAACTAGGATCAAATAATTCATCTTCAAAACAGCTACACAACCCTGTCATATAGGAGAGTTTTTACATATAATTGTGGCATTTGTGACAAAACTGTAAGAATATCAGTTTTAAGATGCCCCACTCACTGGTTTGGTTAAAGGCCTCCCAAAAAGTTAATTGTTACGGATCAGGCGCATTGCATCCACTGATATATTATAAGAAACGGAAGCAACTAAAATGATATCTAAATATAGAGAAAAGGGTTATAATATGGACAACCTCCAAGGAAAAAATTGAAGAGGTACGAAAAATGAATTGCTTTTTGAAAAAAAAAAGGTCATGATAATTCTAAAGCCATCAGGATTATCGTCACAAAACAGTGGGACATATAAAAAATTGACCCGAAATATGGCCATATGTTCCAAGCTCCTCTGCTATTTTCATATAGGCGGGGTAGAAATATTGGGCAATTGATAAAACCTAATAAACAAAAATTGAAGGTTTGGAATCTGGTGCATATCACAGGCACATTCCCATGCAGAAACTGTGGACACTGCAATGGGATCATACCGCATGCACAACAGGGTACTAAACTAAATGAAATAACATGATGTTTTACATGTGAGAGCTCAGACGTTATTTACTACGTGTTATTTATTACGTGCCCTTGCAGCTTAGCTTATGTGGGGTAAATTTACAGACCACTTAAAATAAGATTAAACAAACATAAATCAACAATACACAAGTAAAAACTGATTCAGGCAAATATATATATATATATATATATATATATATATATATATATATATATATATATATATATATATATATATATATATATATATATATATATATATAAAAAAAGAAACTTGGTCAGGACAAAAAAAGATTGTTTGGAATGCTTCTGGATATTACAGTCTAAATAACACAAGGGCCTTAAAGGAGAAGGAAAGGTTAAAACTAAGTAAGCCTTATCAGAAAGGTCCATCTAAATATACCAGTAAACCCCCAAAGTAATGCTGCTCTGAGTCCTCTGTCAAAAGAAACACAGCATTTCTTTCCTTCTATTGTTTACACATGGGCTTCTGTATCAGACTTCCTGCCTTCAGCTTAAACCTCATTGCCCTGGGCAAGAGCATGCTCAGTTTGTTCCTCTTCCCCACCCCCCTCCCTTTTCTACTGTAATCTGAGCCCAGAGCAGGGATAGACTCAGGCAGGAAGTGATGTCACACCATGTTAATACTGCAGCTCCTATCCTAAACAAACAGTTTCTAGAGCTTTTTACTCAGGTATGGTTAAACATTCTACAGAATAAATATAGCATTCTAGCTTGCACTATTGCAGCTAATCTATTGGCAATAAAATCCCTCCATAGCTTTCCTTCTCCTTTAATAAAGAGTTCAATATGTCTTGTTTCTTATAAATCTTTAATAGTTTTTTTATTTCCTTTCAGATAAGAAAACTATATGTAATCCTGATACAGGGACAGGTATCTTCTTTCATTCCCCTTCATATATAGGGTAAGATTATTAATTTTAACAAAATGTAACTATGAGTCTAATATGTGCTTTTTCAGGTGCTTCACTTTGTATCAATTGGAAATTTGATCATTTAGTTACTTTGTAACTTTTCCATTGGAGTTTGGACTATAACACTGGAAACTACAACTAAAGAGACATTGTACTTCCACATTCAAAATTTTGCAAGGTTTTACCTGCTGCAACAACAGCCTTGTGTGCCAGTGTGCTTTTTATCTATAGATATTTGGAGGTTGCTGTTACCTCTTTCACTGAGCACCAAGCAACTTTAGACTTATTTGTAAGTACGGGTGTGTGAGAGCTCTTCCTTTCCCACTCTAGACCTGACACAAGTGTAGAGAATTTAATCATCCCTGAACTGTATGAGCATCTCAATAGTGATCAGAACAGTATGGCTATATTCTCTACTATATTATGTAGGTGGATATCCAATCTTCACTGGTACACTGTGATACTGAATAGTAAAAGGTCTACCATTCCAACTGCTGCCTTGTTACTTGTCATAGGGACTACAGAATCCAGCAGTTCATAAAGCAAATTGTAGGTATGGAAACAGAAAAATGCATAAGCAAAGAAAGAGGAAAAAAATGTCAATGAACGCTAGTAAAGAGAATTTTACAGATTTATTTGGATAATGAAAGAAATGTAATTGTAAGCAACTTTCCAACTTGAATTAATTAAAATTTTCCAATTGTTTTAAAGTTATTTGTAAATTGTAATGAATCAAAAATGTAACCTGGTCTCCAGGTTTTTCGATCCACTGGCTTGTAACATTGTTTCAGGAGACAGAGGCAGGAGAGAAGAGAATGAAAAACAGCCAGTCAAGATACTGCGGTCAGTTGTAATTACATTTACACAGAACTTTAAAACCATTGAACATTTGTCAAATGTATATTGGAATGTTGCTTAGAAATATATTTTCTTTTTGAGTGGGGGATCCCTTTTACTTCTATAAAAAAAAACAGACCCTATTTCTGTCAACATATCCAAGTTAGGGACACCTGCAACCATGGGAAATAAATGTGTAAGGCAAATTGAGTGTAACAATGTAAAATTTCCTTATGGTTAATACACTCAAAATGGGATCATTATTTCTACATTATATCTTAGTAAAGATTTTACTACATATTACAAGATGGATCTATGTAGTAAATCACTATGCAAAAATGTATTCTAACAGCCCATTTGGAAGCTTTTTGTACGTTTGCTATTCTAAAACATCTGCAGAAGAGGATGTCTGGCAATTGCAGATATGTGGTAGCTTAAGGCTGAGAAAAAATATCATCCCCTCCTGTTATTGTACAGAGCTTTGACACTAACCAAAACAAATGGTCACAGAGATTCTTTGCGCAAAAACTATTATTGAAAAATAGCTAAATCCTGAAGGCAGCAAAACTACAGCACCACCAAAACTGATTGGGCTATTTTTTAATGGACGAAATAAAGAAGCAATATTTTATTACGATTTTTGAGAAAGTGCGGTTGATCCTGAGCTGTGAGTATTTTGCTTTCTTTGGATGCTGTTGCTGACTGAGTGGGAGTGGCTGGGATATTTTTAAATAATAAGCCATTTAACATAAAAAAGGCCATTTTTTTCGTTAAAGTTCGGCTTTTTGCTCTACTGTTCATGCACCGCCGTGAGAAAAAAGAAGAAGCAGGAAGACGATCACTCCATGGTGCTCTCTGGAATAACCCCGGGCTGATGCAGTTTTCTGCTGATAGGAGCACCAGCCTAGGGGTTTCAGGTAAGTAAATACAATCACTTGGAGGTGCCAACTAACAGGAGTTAGTGTTTATTGGAAACATTACTATGTTAATGACAAGGTTTAAGATAAAAAGCATTAGCTAGTACAGCCAGCCTTTGCAGGATAAGAATGAAAGTCAGATGCATATCCTAATGCAATAAATAATTGGTGGATGACCATTAAACATGCAAACTAATTACAATTCAGTATTTATATAAGGACCCAGATCAATACAATTCAGTTTCACTAGAAACAACATTCATGGGGCAAACAGGCATTTTTAAGATAAGAGGAACACAATTTAGATGTTTAATGTGGGAAAATGAGGGGTAAGGTTTGGGAAAATCTGAAATGAATTACAATTGGTGAGAAAACAAAAAAAGAGAGTTGTAAAATGTGCGAAAACGTAATAGTACATAGTGCTGCCTGCATCCAGCACCACTAAATACAGGAGAGGCTGGAGACACCTAAGGGTTTCCTATCTTGCACATCATTTAGAACAGGGGTCTCCAACCTATTATACCCGTGAGTCACACTAAAAAGAGTAGGGGAGCAACAAAAGCATGAAAGTCCCTGGCAATGCCAAGGGGCTGTGATTGGCTATTTGATAGTGCCTATGTGGTCTGGTAGCCCACAGGAGCATCTTTCTGGCTGTACATCTGGTTTTTGACAACCGAAACTCACCTTCAAGCTAGAAATTAAAAAATAAATATCTGCTTTGAGGTCACTGGAAGCAACATTCATGGGGTTGATGAGCAACATGTTAATTGCGAGCCATTGATTGGGACCACTGATTTAGAACATGCAAGGCAGGGGCACCAGAATACACAAAGTGCAATGGAGCCCTGTACTTGCCACCTTGCCCCTGTTATTGCTGTGCTTTGTACCTGATTTTCAATATAGCAATGGTGCAAAAAGCAGAACACACTTGGCAAGGCATTGACTTAGGGGCATAGTGTATAGGTCTCTTTATGTCTCTTCTAGTAACCCATAACAAACAAATCCAATATGTATTTTCAAGCTATGACCAGTACATACTGCTTGCTAATTGGTTGCTATGGGTTACAAGACAACTAACAAACGTTAGACCATGCACTTCTGCCTAGCTGTGGTGAATGAAGCACTAGACATGCTGCAGACTAAACAAGAAAATAATAAAATATAGTTTTTTAATAAATCATGCACCAGAAATTACAAATTTTGTTCAGAATGTCAGACCCTACAATATCTATCAGAATAATTCTGTATGCTTCCAATTCCACTGGTTACAAGGTCAAACAAGCATGGAATGTAAAAATTGGGGGAGAATGAATACCAGTTTGACATTTGCTATAGGAATTAAACATAGCATAAACTAAAAAAAATAAAAAAAAGTTATTCATTGACATTTGGCAATCATGATTTTTTCCTCATGTTTCTGTTTGTATTTTTCCTCCAGATGCAGATACAAAACGCTGCTTGTAAAATCCATAAACATGAGCTCTCAGACATAATGCACTGCTTGTTTTTGCAGAACCATTAAAAGCAACAAAGCTAAATTCTGAGCCATCCTCGCTACAGTGATGCACTGTCTAGAATTAGAGCTGCAAGTTGCTTCTTGACTGCAAATTAAGTAAATATAGTGGAAAAAAAGTCATTGGATGCTAGCAAAATAAAAAGCTGTGTCTTCCCAGTTATTACAAAGTCACATCTGCAACAACTTTTGTATTACAGCTAGGCCAATGGCAAACTGTGCTGCCTTATTAAGCAATTAACATTCTGGATCTGCCACAAACTACTCCCACTAAATATGCAAACAGCAAAATGAAGTCATTCTCCTACGGCACAGTTTATTATGTCAGACATTATTTTTAAAGCTATCTTGAGTTAATTAGTGCAAAACAGAGTGGAGAACTGGTGCAACTGCTTCAACAGTAAAATATAAAACCAAATATAAATCCAATCTAATTAACATCAGATTTCTTACATTTACCTTCTAGCAATAATTCTGTAATCAGCTTTAATTGTTTGGATGGTTACCTGGTCTTCGTTCGTTAAGATTCACACAGGCAATTGGGACTCTTTCCATTAGTCTATTTTCATTAGCTAATTTCATCCTGAATAGGGACTTGTGGAGCAATTTGCTTTTGTTTTGCTTCTGGCTTCAAATGTGCAGCCTATTCGGTCTCTAATTTTGGCAATTAAACTGACTAATTGGGTATGAAAAAAATAATGTGCATTAAAAATGCATGAGTGGGTAGCTGCGCTGTCGGCTGAATTGCACTTGCAGAAGAAAAGGCAAAGTTCCATTTAGTTCATTTACTTGGTAAACTTGAGAAACTGCTTCAGAAAGATCTAGTAAAACGGTTAACCCTAACTAAAGATTGAAAACATTAAGGTGCGTGCAATTTTATGCCATGTAAATGAAAGATTTAACCGCCATTATTCTACATTGCTCCCAGTGGAAGTCACGCAAAATGTGTAAAAATTTTACACCATTTTTTACACAGAGAAGTCTCGTAATGTGCGGTGTATTATCCCCGTTTTGTACACCGCATAATAAGTATTCCCCTTAGCTTAATTTGTGATCTCAAGCACAAGGCACTAAAATGGACACAGCAATGAGCATGCATTGATGAAATTCATGAAAGGTTCTTGTACCCAAACTAGCTCCTTGCAATTAAATGTACTTACTTACAGAAAGTGCTGTGATAAATACAGCAGTGATGCAAAAGAACACTGGAATAACCACCAGCATGGATCCTGCAGTTCCACTAGTGGGTTGACTCAATATGTGCTATTGACTTGCAGCAAGTGCAATGGGTGCTTAAAACAAGGCAATCCCGGAAGTGACACCATCCCTACTTGCAACAGGTGCAATTTAGTGAGCATATGGAATTTGGGGGGAAATGCAGAATTGCATCAAACATGCCAAGTTGAATATGATTATGAAGATTCTGATGCATCCAAGTCATGGTATATCTGTAGAAATAAGACAAATTAACTGGACTTGCTGTGGTTTTGTTGCTCCAATCAGCATAATCTTTATGTTTATCATAATCCGCAAAATCCAATCATGCTAATACAATCAACACCTGCCTACAGTGGTGTGAAAAACTATTTGCCCCCTTCCTGATTTCTTATTCTTTTGCATGTTTGTCACACTTAAATGTTTCTGCTCATCAAAAACCGTTAACTATTAGTCAAAGATAACATAATTGAACACAAAATGCAGTTTTTAAATGAAGGTTTACGTTATTAAGGGAGAAAAAAAACTCCAAATCTACATGGGCCTGTGTGAAAAAGTGTGTGTTAAAAAATAACTTAACTGTGGTTTATCACACCTGAGTTCAATTTCAATAAAGGTTATAAAGCCATTTCTAAAGCTTTGGGACTCCAGCGAACCACAGTGAGAGCCATTATCCACAAATGGCAAAAACATGGAACAGTGGTGAACCTTCCAAGGAGTGGCCGGCCGGCCGACCATAATTACCCCAAGAGCGCAGAGACAACTCATCCGAGAGGCCACAAAAGACCCCAGGACAACATCTAAAGAACTGCAGGCCTCACTTGCCTCAATTAAGGTCAGTGTTCACGAATCCACCATAAGAAAGAGACTGGGCAAAAACGGCCTGCATGGCAGATTTCCAAGGCGCAAACCACTTTTAAGCAAAAAGAACATTAAGGCTCGTCTCAATTTTGCTAAAAAACATCTCAATGATTGCCAAGACTTTTGGGAAAATACCTTGTGGACCGACGAGACAAAAGTTGAACTTTTTGGAAGGTGCGCGTCCCGTTACATCTGGCGTAAAAGTAACACAGCATTTCAGAAAAAGAACATCATATCAACAGTAAAATATGGTGGTGGTAGTGTGATGGTTTGGGGTTGTTTTGCTGCTTCAGGACCTGGAAGACTTGCTGTGATAGATGGAACCATAAATTCTACTGTCTACCAAAAAATCCTGAAGGAGAATGTCCGGCCATCTGTTCGTCAACTCAAGCTGAAGCGATCTTGGGTGCTGCAGCAGGACAATGACCCAAAACACACCAGCAAATCCACCTCTGAATGGCTGAAGAAAAACAAAATGAAGAGTTTGGAGTGGCCTAGTCAAAGTCCTGACCTGAATCCTATTGAGATATTGTGGCATGACCTTAAAAAGGCGGTTTATGCTAGAAAACCCTCAAATAAAGCTGAATTACAACAATTCTGCAAAGATGAGTGGGCCAAAATTCCTCCAGAGCGCTGTAAAAGACTCGTTGCAAGTTATCGCAAACGCTTGATTGCAGTTATTGCTGCTAAGGGTGGCCCAACCCGTTATTAGGTTCAGGGGGCAATTACTTTTTCACACAGGTTTGGATTTCTTTTCTCCCTAAATAATAAAAACCCTCATTTAAAAACTGCATTTTGTGTTTACTTGTGTTATCTTTGACTAATAGTTAAATGTGTTTGATGATCAGAAATATTTTGTGTGACAAACATGCAAAAGAATAAGAAATCAGGAAGGGGGCAAATAGTTTTTCACGCCACTGTACATGACATCCTTGCGGATTATGATAAAGAGATTATGCTGATAGGAGCAACATTCAAGAGGATATATTACCAAATCTTATTTACAAGTTAATCTGAAGTGAGAAACCAGTTGGCTGACTGGTGAAACGTCTTCAAGGAAAGAAAAAAGCAAGTCCAGTTGATTTGATTTATTTCTACAGATATGCCAAGTTGAACATTGTATCTTCTGACATCGTATAGACTTGCTGGCTATACTGTTGTAAGGGGGAACTATGTTGCCCATCTACTTTAATAATGCCAGGGTCTTTCTTGGCAGCCAATATGATATTTGCCTTTCAAACACAGGGTGAAGCCCCCTTATACTTATTTATTAAAAAGTCTTTCACATACAAAATATTTTCCAAAAATGCTTCATTTTAATATTACAAAGAAATTCAAGCAAGTGTTAAATGTCTGTATGAAACCAGTCTTGGCTTGGCACAAGTAGGATCTCACAAATAACAAATTCACTCAAATAAAGTTTAGGTTAGATTACGCATAGAAGTAAGTACCAGATGGAGGCACAAAACATGTAAGGCTTTTTGGAAGAAATTTTTTTCAATAAACTTTTTACAAATTACTAACTGATGGGTCCTGCAAGGGTCCACCATCCATGCAGAAGGCCCAGTGTTAAACTTGGGCCCCACACACACTTTGTTGAGTCTACTATATTAATAGAACAGCATGTGCTAGTATTTAATATATTTAAATAAGAATGTTCCATGATAACAGTAGAATCCTTCTGTGACAAAAGTACTAATCCCACCTACTACATGGTCTCCAAATCCGACTTAATCGGTAATTTATTAAGACACACTCTTGCAAAAAGCACTTCTGGTTGTGATTTGTCTGTATTCTGCACCTAGCAGTGGATAGAAATGCAGCATTAGGTGCAGAAAGCACCGTCAGTGTGAGCAGACCAACTCTGTCATTACCACTGATGATATGGCAGGTGGTTTGCAGCTTGTGTCCGGTGCAACTCTCTAACTTATGCATCTAAATAATGTACAATTCAGACGATGGATAGAGGGTGGAAGGGGGAAGCTAAGATGGGAGGTAGGTATCAGCAAAAATACTGCAGCTTGCATGAGATTTTTGTACTTTGCATTCTGTTTTCCAGTTTGTAAATTACCCCTAAGGTGGTTCAAATGACTCTAAGGGGATCCAAATGATTTTCTTTATTATCTATGACAAAACATGATATTTCAGTGGTTCTGATTGGATTAGGCCAAAGCTGGTTATGCTAGCTAAATATTCTTTTTCATGCCTTGCTCATTTAAAGGAGAAGGAAAGGCTGAAATTAAGTAAGCTTTATCAGAAAGGTCTATATAAATACACCAGTAACCCGTCAAAGTAGTGCTGCTCTGAGTCCCCTGTCAAAAGAAACACTGCATTTCTTTCCTTCTATTGTGTACACATGGGCTTCTGTATCAGACTTCCTGTTTTCAGCATAAACCTCCAGGGCAGGGCTTGAGCATGCTCAGTTTGCTCCTTTCCCCCTCCCTCCTCCCATCCCTGCTGTAATCTGAGCTCAGAGCTGTAAGTGAGCAGGGAGAGACTCAGGCAGGAAGTGATGTCACACCAAGCTTATATGGCAGCTTCTATCCTAAACAAACATAGACAGTGTCTAGAGCTGTTTACTCAGGCATGGTTAAACATTCTGCAGAATAAATATAGTGTTCTAGCTTGCACTATTGTGGCTAATCTGTTGACAATAAACTGTCTTGGAGCTTTCCTTCTCCTTTAAGAAAGAGTTCACATGATATACAATTGTATATTATGTGAATTCTTTCTTAAATGTGATGTTTTATGCCAAAAAGTCAACCAGGCAATTCACGGAGGCAACTCTGTGCCGTCCACAGGCAAAGGAGCTGACTCTGAGAATTCTACTGAAGGTTGCCTTCAAACAAGCAAATAGCAGGGAAAAATCCTATTAGTGTGCACAAAGGTAGTTTTATATAGTTGATAATGCTTAGTGTAAGCACATTTTATCTACTGTGCATAATGCTGATAAACACATATAATTATATCATTTAAAACATATTGGAATTGATGAATACCTTAACAGGAGACTGAAAGCCTCAGCAAATAAGGCTGATGTCCTGGTATATTGGGTTCATTAAAGAGTATTTCAGCTCCCTCTTGCTGCTTGCTTCCCTCCACATTTGATTTTCATTGAAAAGTAGCCCAAGTGGTACTACCAATAAATCAAAGTTTCTAGGAAAACCTTTATCTTTTATATGAACACAAAGCCTTCCTGGCTCATTTGTCAGAAACTTCTTGCTGCCTATTTAGAGCTGTAAACTATGCATTTTATTATGCAAACCAAGCTTACAGCTCAGAACGAAGAGATTCCATAGTATAACAATTTACGGCTCTGGATCCCCAAAGGCACATTTCGAAAGGAAATGATCTAACTTGAAGTGTCAGAATACAGCAGGTACCAGCTAGCAGACAAATGTATCAAAGCAAGTAAAAGTGGTGATATCTGGATCAATGCTCATGAGACTAATGCCTCAAGACTATGAATAATAGCAGAACATTTCTGCAAAGGCTTGGGGAGGAGCAAAACAAATAAACAGACTCTATGGAGCAGGATTGAATCAAACAAAGTTCTTGTTTGCAGAGGCCAGAAAAGCGAAAGGTGTAAAGTTCGGGGATCCTCAATAGACTGCATTATAAAAAATCTCTCATGTGTATCAAGTTCATTACAATTTAATTTAACATGTACTATGTTACATAATATATTAAGAAGTATAAATCAACTGCATGTAAAGACCTACCCTGTCGTTCTCAATGTTTCAGGTTCATCACACAGAGCAAGGCACCACCACACCTTCTTGACTTCACAAATCCCACAATATCACTCTGGAGAAACATTTTCAGCCGAACTGTGATTCTTTTATTAAATAAGTTGCACTACATGTTTTGGATGAAGAGAACCTTCCTCAGGTGCTTGTGCAGAGTGATATTTTGGTAATATATTAAGAAACCTATTGGTGTAAACGTGCTGTAGAAAACAATACAATGTCTGTTCTGTTGTTATTCACTGTAGGAAATGAAGATTTCACTGGAGAGCTTTTTTAGTGAAACAGTGAAGACGTTTATTCAAAATGCATGAACTACTAACAACCAGATGGTAGGAGATACTTTATTTACATTGTTACACTGTTTAAACTAAAGGTGTTCTGAAGGTCAGTTTTTAGGATAGACCTAATTGGTAGTATCCAGTTCTAATTGAAATTGTAATTTATATACTTGGCCTGAAGATGGAGCTAGTATACAATTGTTTGATCACATGATGGTTGTGGGATGGGTTTGTGGGCTTTAAAAGGCCCCATTCACTCAGTGTGTTGTAACTGCACCAGAAGAAGGACCCCAGAGGTCCGAAACATGTAAAGTGCTTTATGCATCTTGAATAAACTTCTTCACTGTTTCACTAAAAAAGCTCTCCAGTGAAATCTTCATTTCCTACATGATATCGCTTTTCTGGACGTGGCAAACCCAGATCACTGTTGGATTGAGCCATCACTGACTGATACGGTTTGTGGCAACAAGTTTTTTGCATTTTGTTATTCACTGTACTCTTATGTTTCTCATTGCCAATCTCTATACTCTACTCAGACACCATCAGCTGGCTGTTATTCTCACAGACTCACCAATATTGATCTTCCCAATAATTCACTCCTGGCATTTATATGAGTTAGTAACTCAGTAATGACAGCAATGCTATTTTTAAAGGGAGGGTATAGCAAAAAGGCAGGAGACGTTAAAGGTTTTGTTCACCTTTAAGTTAAATTTTAGTATATTGTAGAAAGGGACATTCTAAGACAATTTGCAATTGTTTTTCAGTTATCTAGCTTTTTGTTCAGCAGCTCTGTAGTTTGCACTTTCTGCAATCTGGTTGCTACGGTCCAAATTACCCTAGCCACCATGCATTGATTTGAATAAGAGACTGGAATATGAATAGGAGAGGCCTGAATAGAAAGTAGCAATAACTATCAATGTGTAGCCTTACAGAGTATTTGTTCAAAAAACAGGCCAATTGAAAAGTTGCTTATAATTAGCCATTCTAGTTAACTTAAAGGTGAACATCCATTTAAAGAAAAATGACTGACCTGCAAAGAATTTCATTAGATATACTATACCTTATGATTTGTACTATACCAGGCAAAGGCAACTTGAGTACTTTAGCAGTGCAGATCTGTGCTTCTATACAAGCACCCAGTAGCTCCCCATCTTCTTTTCTGATGACTCACTGCACATGATCTGTGCTGCTGTCATTTACCTGAGCTTAGGAACCAATATACTGTATATATAGAATATAATATTCACTGACTAGTAATTAATTCAGCTTCATGTTACAGGTAGAGGATCTATTCTTGCAGATTAATTACCATCAGGTACAAGGTATGGTTTTATTATTACAGAGAAAAAGAAAATCACTTTTAAAAATTCGATTTGCTCAAAATGGGAGATGGCCTTCCTGAAATTGAAGATTTCTGGATAACCTGTTTCTGGAAACATGGCACTACAAAAGCCAGTGCATTCTATATTATAATTGATAAAATTATAATAGCATTATATATAACAGATATAACCTTATTTCTGCTAATGTATA